>NC_085035.1:905848-935848 GCF_963692335.1 Osmerus eperlanus
ACAGAGTGACGAGGAAGAAGGGAGGGAGGGTGGGTGGGTGGCAAAGAGAGAGGGAGGGAGACAGAGAATGAGAGGGAGAGAGAGGGAGAGGAAGAGAGCGACAGGGAGAGAGAAACACTCCTCCCCTTCAGAACACCATGGAGCTGGGCTCAGCCCAGACAGCAGCACTGCAGTAACCAGGACCAGAAACTAGTGTGTGTGTGTGTGTGTGTGTGTGTGTGGCAGCCCTGGAATGTGTCCTTCCCCCCTCACTGTGCACCATGCAGCCATTCCTATCACACACACACACACTTCAAGGTCTACAGTGCAAGTTTGGATTGGAGTAAAGTTGGAGTACAGTTTTTTTTTACAGAAGGATGTGTGTGTGTATCCTGCATGTGCATGATGCTCCCCTGCACACACACAGAAAGACAGGGAGAGAGAGGAGAGAGGAGAGAGAGAGAGAGAGAGAGAGAGAGAGAGAGAGAGAGAGAGAGAGAGAGAGCGAGAGAGAGAGAGCGAGAGAGAGAGAGAGACCAACCAGATTAGAATAATCTATGATATCTGGCATATTTACATAAAGTTTAGCTCTAGTGGAGAGCCCTGGCTGCAGAGATTACAGGTTGGGTCAGTTCCAGGCACCAGACTGCTGACATCCCCAGAGACAGACGCTCTTCTGTGATGCTGCTGTCAGGGTCAGCCGGACGAGGGTGACCCCTGAACCCTGACCTGCAAACTAGGGTCACCTCCATGACTATTCACGGAAAAGAGGTCAGGTACCATTCACACACACACTACTACACACGTGTGCAATCACACACACACTCTCTAACATACAGAGCCAAGATGACAGGAGGAAGGAGAGAGAGCAAGAGATGTAAGAAGGAAGGAGAAAGAGAGAGACAGACAGAGACAGAGAGAGAGAGAGAGAGAGAGAGAGAGAGAGAGAGAGAGAGAGAGAGGAGGTAGGGAGTGGAGTGGAGACATGAGAGGGGGTGGTGAGTAGATATGCCAGAATATCCTTCTAAACCACAGGATCCCAGCATGTCTCAGATATGGAGGAGTCCTGTCACAGAACCACACAGCCACACACACAGCCACACACACAGCCACACACACAGCCACACACACAGCCACACACACAGCCACACACACAGCCACACACACACACACACACACACAGCCACACACACACAGCCACACACACAGCCACACACACAGCCACACACACACACAGCCACACACACAGCCACACACACACACAGCCACACACACAGCCACACACACAGCCACACACACACACAGCCACACACACACACAGCCACACACACAGCCACACACACACACAGCCACACACACACAACAGCCACACACACAGCCAGCACACACAGCCACCACACACAGCCACACACACACACAGCCACACACACAGCCACACACACACACAGCCACCACACACAGCCACTTCACCAGTGACAGAGGAAGACCAGAGTAATCTACTCAGCCAATTCACCCCATGCACAGAGGGAGCCCACTCACTGTCACTCAATCAAAAGTCGCTGAGGGGGAGAGGGAGGGAGTTCACCGACCACAAACACACTGAAAGTTTTAACAAAGTTAACATCAACGCTTAATAATTTGCAATGTTTCATAGGAACCAAGCAGAGTCTGAGTATATTACAGTATTTGGAATCTAAACCAAACAGCATTTTCTCCAGTCCAGGCATGCTAGCATTAATAGTGATATTCTGATGAATTTTCATACAAGACGAAAAAAAGAGAAGGTTTGAAAGCGATGCTTGTTGAGGAGCGTGCTGCCCTGGCCTCAGAACACTGGGGTCTGTGGAAACCGCAGCGGAACACACAGGCAGGGATTAGAACCCGTCACGTTCCCTGCAGGGAACCCTGAGGAAAGGTTTGCCCGGGAGACGACACCGTCAGAGAGGATCCTGGTGGCTCCCTGGAGACGCTCAAATACACCAAGTTAAACTCGGAAACAACTGGCAAAGGGCACGCGTAGGCGGGGTGTGTGTGTGTGTGTGTGTGTGTGTGCGTGTGGGAGAGACAGAGAGATGTGTGACTGTTCCTGCATTGTTTGTAACCTTCAGTATGAAGTTTGAACAAACTGCCTGATCATCAATAACTGCACTCAGCACAGCCAAACCCCTCTCCTCTCCTCTCCTCTGCCCTCTCCCCTCCCCATGTGTCACAATGGGAACATTCAGAAGCCTCAGTGATACACAGAACAGTAGAAAGTTCTAGAAAGGACTGTTGTAGAAGATAGAGCAGAGCGAGATGGCGGTCACGACAGAGTCCTTCACTGTGAGACGATGCAGGTCGTCTCCGGACTGCGTCCAACAGCTACAAACTCCAACCCTCTTCTCTCTGTGTCATAAATCACTGTTGTGGAGAAGGTGTGAGTGTGTGTGACAACTGTGTGTGTGTGTGGGGGGGGGGGGGGGGCCAGCTGTCTCTGATAAACTCTCAATTCGCAACCATTATCAGTGCGGTCTCTACTGGGCCTTAAATATTCACAGGGCCCTGGTACCCTGACAGGAGAGACATTCCAGACACACACACACAGGACCACCTAGTCTAAGAGCAGGTCCCATGGTCACCAACCTGTCCCTAGGCGTTCCAGCTGACCTCTGTACTCAGCATACCCAGAGCGTGTGGGTGTAAAGGTCAACACACACACACACACACACACAGTGCCAGCAATTACGAAGGGAATGCCTTCTGGAGGTTTTAATGGTTTCCAACACACACACACCTCTTCTCGTCAGACTGAGAGACTAAACAAGCTCAGGCGCTCAGGAGGAAGTACAACGGTGACTCAAACCAGAAAAGGAGATCTCCCTCCCCCACCCCCCTCCCCCACCTCTCTCCCTCCCCCACCTCTCTCCCTCCCCCACCTCTCTCCCTCCCCCACCTCTCTCTCTCCCTCCCCCACCTCCCTCCCCCACCTCTCTCCCTCCCCCACCTCTCTCTCTCCCTCCCCCACCTCTCTCTCTCCCTCCCCCACCTCTCTCCCTCCCCCACCTCTCTCTCTCTCTCCCTCCCCCACCCCCCTCCCCCACCTCTGCTCTCTCCCTCCCCCACCTCTCTCCTCCCCCACCTCTCTCCCTCCCCCTCCTCCCCCACCTCTCTCCCCCTCCTCTCTCTCCTCCCCACCTCTCTCCCTCCCCCACTCTCTCCCTCCCCCACCTCTCTCCCTCCCCCACCTCTCTCTCCCTCCCCCACCCCCCTCCCCCACCTCTCTCCCTCCCCACCTCTCTCTCTCCTCCCCCACCTCCCTCCCTCCCCCACCTCTCTCCCTCCCCCTCCCTCCCCCACCTCTCCCCCCACCTCTCTCCCCCCACCTCCCTCCCCCACCTCTCTCTCTCCCCCCACCTCTCTCCCTCCCCCACCTCTCTCCCCCCACCTCCCTCCCCCACCTCTCTCTCCCCCACCTCTCTCCCTCCCCACCCCCCTCCCCATCTCTCTCCCCACCTCTCTCTCCCTCCCCCACCTCTCTCTCTCCCTCCCCCACCTCTCTCCCTCCCCACCTCTCTCTCTCCCTCCCCCACCTCCCTCCCCCACCTCTCTCCCTCCCCCACCTCTCTCCCTCCCCCTCCCTCCCCCACCTCTCTCCCTCCCCCACCTCTCTCCCTCCCCCACCTCTCTCCCCACCTCTCCCCCCCCACCTCTCTCCCTCCCCCACCTCTCTCCCTCCCCCACCTCCCTCCCCCACCTCTCTCCCTCCCCACCTCCCTCCCTCCCCCACCTCTCTCTCCCCACCTCTCCCCCCCACCTCTCTCCCTCCCCCACCTCTCTCCCTCCCCCACCTCTCTCTCCCTCCCCCACCTCTCTCTCTCCCCCACCTCCCTCCCCCACCTCTCCCTCCCCCACCTCTCTCCCTCCCCCACCTCTCTCTCTCCCCCCACCTCCCTCCCCCACCTCTCTCTCCCCACCTCTCCCCCCCCACCTCTCTCCCTCCCCCACCTCTCCCCCCCCACCTCTCTCCCTCCCCCACCTCTCTCCCCCCACCTCTCTCCCTACCCCACCTCTCTCCCTCCCCTACCTCTCTCCCCCCACCTCTCTCCCTCCCCCTCTCTCCCTCCCCACCTCTCTCTCCCCCACCTCTCTCCCTCCCCCACCTCTCTCCCCCCACCTCTCTCCCTCCCCCACCTCTCTCCCTCCCCCACCTCTTTGATCTAGAATTACCAGCAGCCTTTATAAGTAGAATACCCAAGAACACAACCACAGTTAATAAGTCCTGCGGGTTTTGTTCAGACTTGTCGGGTTAGCTACAAGATTGTGACCACAGTAACGACCATGGGGATTAAGGTGAGGCGTCGTAGGGTAAACACCGTGGAGCTCACTAGGCTACTGAGTCGTCATCTCCAGGTAATAAGAAGCACCAGTGGTTGGCAAGCCTGGGCAATAAAGGAGGGGAGGAGAATGGGAGGGGAGGGGAGGAGAGAAGGATGGGTGGAGAGAGGAGGAGAGAGGGAGGGGAGGAAGGAGAGAGGGAGGGGAGGAAGGAGAGAGGGAGGGAGGGGAGGAGAGAGGGAGGGGTGGAGAGAGGAGGAGAGAGGGAGGGGAGGAGGAGAGAGGGAGGGGTGGAGAGAAGAGGTGTGGAGAGGTGTGGAGAGGTTTAAAAGTGATGGCTTGTCACAACCTGACAGGTGGTGGATTCAGAATTAGCTTTAGCAAGAAAAACACACTTCTGCAGTCTTATGGGCAAGAGGGTTAGGCCCTCTACACATGGACACACAGATACAATCTGTACATCCTTCCTTCCTTACTGTAGAAAGAGAGAGAGAAACAGACAGAGAGACAGGGAGAGAGACACAGAGAGAGAGAGACAGGGAGAGATTACAGATCGTGGGAGAGAAACAGTGTTTCACCTATCCTTTCCTCTACTACCAAGAGGCTGTGTGCCAAGAGGAGACATCTCCAACAGCAGCCAAGTGAGCAACCCCCACACACAACGCACGCGCACACACACACACACACACACACACACGGCCACTTGTATCAATCTAGTAGAAGTGCAGTGGGCAGGTTATGTAATCCTGCATCTCTCTCCTGGACCAACCAGGGGACAGCAGAGCACCGCTGCTTTGTCATCATGTTACAAGGACGATGTTGGCCAACACTGCTGCACACACACGACCGTCACCTCTGCATACACAATCTTAGTTTCTCTCTGCACCCTCTATTTTTGCACACACACAGTTTTACGTCAGCGTACAGTAAGAGTCCAGCGTGTTAGGGCTGCATACCTGATGTCAGGTTAACCACATAACACTGGCTGATCGCGAAAGCTGAATCCAAGGCTTGCTACCACCGCTGTCGGCCTGCTATATAAACACCCCGAGGCTGTTTTGACATGCCGTAGATCATGTACTAAAGGAACAAGAACCAATCGACTCTTCAAATCACTTATGGTACAGTAAGTGATCTTGGTGTACAACATGGTGACACTAGAAGCTAGCGTTGAATTACTTCACCTGAGGCCAACCGTTTCAGCGTGTTCGCCGGTTTATTTGACGACGGAAAACACGTTGATAACCTCGAACTGGATACCGTCTTCCTTTATGCTCAAATATGTTTTCGTGTACATTAACGGATAAAACTGTGGATTTGTCGAAATGCGATAGCTTACCTGAGTGTCCACGCTCGAGACCAGTTTCTAAACCGCTACGCACGCGGTTCACCTGTTTAGACGTGACGTCAGGGTCAGTATTTAAAATGATAATAAACTGCTTCAAAAATGTATCAACCAGATTAGAGGTCGCGCAGTATTTTAGAAGACTAAAAAATCATTATAATAGTTTGATTTAACTTTTTACAGGCAAGGAGTCAATTCCAGTGTGCAAACACGTAATTTTGAAGTATCTGCCGCCATCTAGTGGATAAACGGTGTCTTGCTGACAGAAGCAGTTGGTTCGTAAAGGTAGAAAGCAAGTACTAGTTGAGCAGTTGACTTTCGCAAATATTTTACCTGAAAACGTTGAGTGCAGTTTATTTAAATGGATCATTTACGACAATGCATACATACACTATTTCAAACACAACCTACATGGAAAACACAACAGTGAAAGGGATAGACGTGTTGATGTCCGCTGAATCTTAATCTCAATAATCTAGTCTAATCAGTTTAGGAATCCCTCCTTGGAATGGAGAAAGAAAATAGCATTTTCAAACAATTCAGACAGTCCAGGAATTGAGAAGAAAATACTTGGTGACACTTAGTAGTATGAAAGAGAGAGGAGAGAGAGAGATCGGGGAGAGAGAGTGAGAGAAAGAGAGTTTGTGTGTGTGTGTGTTCTCTTCACTACATAAATCCTGTTCCTCCATGTTGTTGCTATAAGGAGCAGTGAACCTCCTCTGAGCTACAGCTCAGCAACCTACAGCTTCTCCAGCACACCCAACTGATCTACAGAGATAAATACTAATATAATGCTATCATACAACTCTGCGAGTCCTACGACCTTTTAAAAAACAGCACACGGTACTTGGAAAACAAAAAAGGAACATCCTAAAAGACATGAAAACTTAAAAATATTGCACTTATAAAGTATATGCCGTTCTCTGTAAACAAACTGAGGAGTGGACGTTTTGTTCTAGTAAAGTCACTCAGATACCCACCACCATCTGAGGGCTGACTTCCTGTGTGACAGAAAGTGTCCGTCTCCGTCCTCTTGCGGGTGCGTTAGGTTGCCCTGTGGGTCTAGAGATGTCCCCAGCGGCTGGTCTCTGGACAGTTCTGGGTTTTCATTTGCAGTTGTTCGGGTCTCTATTCAAGAAGAGTGAATCTGATCCAGGATCAGTGTGTCTGGGTGGTCTACAAGGCTGTGCTCTGACAGGTCGATAAAACTATGCTAAAATGATCCATTCTTATTGGTCCACTTCAGTTTAAATATTAAATAAATTAAAACACAGCCCAGGGGCTCCAAACTGTCACTTCACAGCTGACTTGTTGTCTAGGTAACGAGGCTTACTTGGGATTTTGACATGTCCTTTCATCAACTGTCGTTCAACTGTCATTTCCAGTCAGGCAACGAGGTGTAGAAGGCTGGGTCCTAAGCTGCCTTTCACTCAGGCAGTGGAGGAAGCAGTCTGGGTCCTAGCTCTGTACAGGGCAGCCTCATCAGAGTCGGGGTCCTTGGCGAAATCACATCCGGAGGAGGAGGAGCTGAGGTTGGCCACGCCCGACTCCGGGTCGCTACAAGCCCAGAGGTCGTCGGGGTTGTGACCTTGGATCCGGACCTGCTCCGGGGGCAAGATCAACCCTGGGTGGGCGTGGTCAGGTGAGAGGGGGGAGGGGCTGGTGTCCTGAGGGAGGGTGGTGATTGGCTGGTCAGAGGGAGGAGGAAGACAACATCCAATGTCTTCCTCAGGGGTTTCACTCCTCTCCTCCTCCTCCCTCCCCCTCTCCTCCTCCTCCCTCCCCCTCTCCTCCTCCTTCCTCTCCTTCTCCTTCCTCTCCTCCTCCTTCCTCCCCCTCTCCTCCTCCTTCCTCCCCCTCTCCTCCTGTGTGTGTCTCATCATCAGGGCTGCTATCCTCTGGGAAGAGGAACGGAAAATAACGGTCAGTTGTAAGTTCCAGTCGTGTGGTGAACACAGCATCATGTTACTGTGGTTACCTTTCTGTGACTGTGGAGAAGGACTACCTGTTACTGTGGTTACCTTTCTGTGACTGTGGAGAAGGACTACCTGTTACTGTGGTTACCTTTCTGAGACTGTGGAGAAGGACTACCTGTTACTGTGGTTACCTTTCTGTGACTGTGGAGAAGGACTACCTGTTACTGTGGTTACCTTTCTGTGACTGTGGAGAAGGACTACCTGTTACTGTGCTTACCTTTCTGAGACTGTGGAGAAGGACTACCAGAGCTACTGTTTCACTGCCATGATAAATTATGTTGATATATTCTGTTTCTAAATACATTTGAATACATTGTTGTATTGACATGTCAATGGATCACTTCTCTTTGAGACCTCAATTCAGTGGAGGGTTTTTCTGTGACTAAGGTTCCACCTCTTATGATTAAAGCAAGTCAAGTTATGAAGTAGTTAAATGTACTAATGTAATGATTTATTTAAATTTTTATGTATAATTCTATGACGTCTCAATTTGAGCATTAAGCAATCTCAGAAAGAAGGGTTCTCATTGGAGGGTTTCTGTGAGGGCGGCGTGTCTGTATGCCTTGTTTGGAGCCAGAGTGGGCGGTCCCTCGCGGTACCTCCTGGTGATTGGCCAGTTCCTGCTCCAGCTGCTGAGACTCCTCCCTCATGGCCGTCAGACATTCGCTGGGAGACTGGCGGGGCGGAGCTGCCTTCTCTGACCGGTTGTACATCCCTTTCCACATCCTGTCAGGACAGGAAGTACAATACACATTCGGTCAGTTTTTCTCCTTCAATGTCTGTCTCCATCCCTCCACACCCCTTACAACAGGGGTGTCGAATCCTGGTCCTCAGGGCCCGGTGTCCTGTATGTTTTAGACGTTTCCCTGATCCAACACACCTGATTCAAATGAATGGATCATGATCAAGCTCAGCAGAAGCCTGATCATTCCGTCATTCATTTGAATCAGGTGTGCTGGATCAGGGAAATGTCTAAAACGTACAGGACAGCGGCCCCTGAGGACCAGGATTCGACACCCCTGCTTTACAACAAGCAGTAGGGGGTGGAGTTGGGGTGTAGGGACTCACTTGAAGCAGTAGGGGGTGGAGTTGGGGGCTAGGGACTCACTTGAAGCAGTAGGGGGTGGAGTTGGGGGCTAGGGACTCACTTGAAGCAGTAGGGGGTGGAGTTGGGGGCTAGGGACTCACTTGAAGCAGTAGGGGGTGGTGTTGGGGCGCAGGACTCCCTGGGTCTGGCTGTGGTCGGCTCTGTAAAGAGGGTTCAGGTACTCTGCACGATCTCTCCACAGCTGAATCCACACTGAGTGGCTCCTCTCTCTAAGTCTGCACACACACACAGATACACACACACACATATGTGTAAGAGGCGATCAGGTCAATGTACTGAATACTCACCCCTGTGACCCATCCTCACCTCTCTCATACACACACATGACCCCCCCCACACACACACACACACACACACACACACACCTCAAGTCCCTCCTCTCCTTCTGGCTGTTCCCCAGGAAGGAGCCGTACTGACAGGAGTACACCTGTGTGTGGATCTGGATCAGGAAGTGCTCGTTGAACTCGAAGGCGCAGGGGAACTGCTCCGACAACTGCCACACACACTCCAGGAACTGATCCATGACAGGGGACACCTCCCTGAGATCACCCTCCAGGTGGCTGCACCTGAGGAGGAGGGGACAAGCCTTACTTGATGTCCTCAGGTATCAGGTATTTCTCACCTGAGGATATGGGGAGGCAAAGTTGTTATTCTAAGATTAGGATATTCTCCTTTGTTAATGCTAACTCTTATTTATATTATATACAGTATATTGTCTGGTAAGTATAGTAGCTCGTATAGGTTAGGAATTATTATTGCAGGTTTAGATTATTTATTAGAGGTTTCGGTAGGTGGATTGCCAAGAGGAGTGAAAAGTATTTTAATGTACCTCTTCTTGTTACGGCTGTGGTACTACTTGTTGTGGTGTGTGTGTGTGTGTGTGTGTATGTGTGTGTGTGTGTGTGTGTGTGTAGAGAAGTGGAGTGCCTGATGTTTACTGATACTGAATCTTTTATTAAATGTCAGCAAGGACAAAGGTGACGGCACACACACGTGTCACACACACTCTGCCATGTCCTGGATCTTACACGCTTATTTAGTATGACCACATGTGTCCATCACGTGTGGCTTGATTCATTGAACATTCTCTCTCTCACACACTCACCCCTGACTAACACACACATCTTTTACAGTTCCTCTTCACAGTGTAGAAACTATTGAAGTTACAGTCAACAACATAAGTCTAAAAGGGCAATTTCAAATTATGTAACAGGCTCGTCAGGACCAGATCAGAGCGGCGCGGTCAGGCCTCACTGAGAAAAGGTTTTTGGAAAAAAAGTTTCTAAAGGGTTTTGAAAAGAGTTTCGAAAGCTTGAAAAAGATTTTCTTCAAAAAGTTTCAAAAGGTTTTAAAAAGATTTTCGAAAAAAATATTTAAAAGGTTGAAAAGATATTTGTGATTTTTGTTTAAAAAATAGGTTTGCATCATTGATGTGTACTTGTTGAGGACTCTACTAAACTCTACTGTACTCTATTGCTCACCACTAACTTCTTCCCTCATAGTACCGTCCCGAAGTGCTAAATTAACCGTCCCAAACTGAACTTGACCTGTCCCAAAATGTCATCTACATTTAGTCATTTAGCAGACGCTCTTATCCAGAGCGACTTACAGTAAGTACAGGGACATTCCCCCGAGGCAAGTAGGGTGAAGTGCCTTGCCCAAGGACACAACGTCAGTTGGCATGACCGAGAATCGAACTGGCTACCTTCGGATTACTAGCCCGACTCCCTCACCACTCAGCCACCTGACTCCCACCTACTGACCTGTGGGAGAACTTGTGCCCGAAGGAGATCCAGTCTCTCTCTATCAGCACCTGCAGGGAGGAGGGCCGGCGTCAGCCCAGCTCATACACTTAAGTCAACTGTGGGTGTATTAGCTGTGTGTTTGGGTGTATTAGCTGTGTGTTTGGGTGTATTAGCTGTGTGTTTGGGTGTATTAGCTGTGTGTGTGGGTGTATTAGCTGTGTGTTTGGGTGTATTAGCTGTGTGTTTGGGTGTATTAGCTGTGTGTGTGTGTATTAGCTGTGTGTTTGGGTGTATTAGCTGTGTGTTTGGGTGTATTAGCTGTGTGTGTGTGTATTAGCTGTGTGTTTGGGTGTATTAGCTGTGTGTTTGGGTGTATTAGCTGTGTGTGTGTGTGTTCTCACCATGAGCCCCTTGATGGTCCTGTAGTATGGGTCTAGCAGAATGCTCGCTACAGAGCAGGCCTGGGCTGTCCTGTCCCAGCCGTCAGAACAGTGAACCAGCACACTCACCCCCTCATCTGCTACCGCCTACACACACACACACACACACACACACACACACACACACACACACACACACACACACACACACACACACACACACACACACACACACACACACACACACACACACACACACACACACACACACACACACACACACACACACAAATAGATAGAAGCAGATTGAGCAAAAACTGCTACATTTACATGTATTCATTTAGCAGACGCTTTTATCCAAAGCGACTTCCAAGAGAAACCTTTACAAAAGTGCATAGGTCACTGATCATAACAACGAGATAGCCCCAAACATTGCAGGTAGCCAAAACATGAAGCAAACATTGTGAAAAGCAAATAAGTGCCAATGGGAAGAACCATAAGAGCATGCTACATGTGTAAGCGCTCCATAGAAACAAGTGTGTGTGTGTGTGTCTCACCTTTGCGATGAAGACCCCAGCGTCAAGCACTGCCTTGATGTGTTTGAGCCAACCAGAGCTCTCCAGACCCCACAGGAAGTCTCCCATAGAAGGAGTCCGCAGCTCACCCACTGGAGAGCACACACACGTGTGTATATATATGTATACACACATGGACACACACACACATGCATACACACCACAGATAAGATTAGAAAACAAACATGCTGAGTTGAAGAAACTCCAGAGGTGAAACAGCAGTTTACCATCGATGATCTTCTGCTGGCTGTTTCTCATGACGTGGATGTTCTCGATGCCGATGAAGTGCAGCTTGATGTTGGTGTAGTGGTCTTCGTTCTCATAGCCTTTCCCTGCCGCACGGTTAGCCATCGCATTCAGCTGCTCACACACACACACGTCAGGGATACACAATGTGGCTCTGTGTGTGTGTGTGGTTGAAAAGCATGTGGTGGGTGTGCATTGGTCTGTGTATGATTTGTGAATTTGTGAGAGTGTGTGTGTATATGGTTGGTAAATGTGAGGTGTGTGTGTGTGTGTTGACCTCTGACCTTTGGTCTGGTGTCGACCACATAGATGACATCACTTCCTGGGTTGGATTTCATGATAGCTTGCAGCATCTGCTCGTCGTCCTGGCAACGGCCGCTAAAGCCAGATAGCGGCTGGCTGCAGCGGCAGATAGCAGCCTGGAGGGACGGGGTCAGAGGTGAAAGGTCAAACCATGACCTGCTGATAGGCTCGCTTTAGGAGGATGTCAACACGTCTCTAGAGTTGCCAACTTTGTCTCTATGAAATACGGGACAAAAAGTGGCCTATCGGATAGCAGGAACCCCCATTAGTTGGGCTTGGCTAGGACTAGCTGTGTCTGATCTCACCAGCGTGTCCTGATGGAAGTAGGTCAGCGCGGGGAAACGACCACGACTGCGGAACTTCGAGCTGCCCACGATGACGGAGGGCGTGGCCGACCTGGGCACAAAGAGCTCGGCAGGGTAGGTGTCACACACCTGGGGAGAAAGAGGGAGGAGAGGGGGGAGGGAGTGGTGAGCAGAGGGGTGGGAGGAGGCAGAGGGAGGAGAGGGGGGAGGGAGTGGTGAGCAGAGGGGTGGGAGGAGGCAGAGGGAGGAGAGGGGGGAGGGAGTGGTGAGCAGAGGGGTGGGAGGAGGCAGAGGGAGGAGAGGGGGGAGGGAGTGGTGAGCAGAGGGGTGGGAGGAGGCAGAGGGAGGAGAGGGGGGAGGGAGGAGGAAGAGGACGGGGGGGAGAGGGAGGAAGAGAGAGGAGAGGGGAGAAGGAAGGAGAGGATGAGTGGTGGGAGCAGATAAAGGGGCAAAGTTGTGTTAAGAACATTATTCACCTCACAGAGGACAGCATCGCCAGCTCTGAAATGTCAATCTAGACAGGGAACCCCCAGACACCAAACCCTCATCTACAAGACTTCCCAGAACCCCCTTCTGTTCATGCACCTACAACAGCCCTCTCAGAGCCACACTCCACCTCACTACAGGTGAACATTCCTGCATTCCTGAGAACGCTCACCCTGTATTCGCTGTTGGCTGCCGTGGTAACCCAGAGGTTGTTAGGCACGCCCATGTGCCTGTAGTCTTCCATCACGTCCAGGAAGTCCCAGGACTCTTCCCTCTCCTGCTTGTTCAAGCTGGGGTTGAACGACAGGCAGTACAGATCGGCATACTTCTCTGGAGAACACACACGCTCACACGTTATTGGCTGTTTGTCCTTCTTGGTTGTTTGAAGCGTGTGATTGGCTGTGGGAGTGTATTTCCTGGTTATTCGAGGCGTGTGATTGGTCCTACCTGGCCGTGAGAGGCGTGTGAGGGAGACGTGGAGGTCCATGCAGTCTCTCTCCTGAGGCACCAGCAGATGATAGATCAGGAAGTTCTTACACCGGATCACCAGCTGACTTCCTGTCGGCGTGGTGGGCGGTCTTTCCACACTAGCCACCATGCTGTGCAGCACCTGTCAATCAATCAACACGCACACAGGAAGTCCCACCCATTTAACCTACTGATACCCATCACTCAGCTGTCAATCAAGAGGGAGGCGGACTAGCTGTGACACGCAGGGGATAAACAGGACTGTATTTATCTCCCCATGCACGGACACTAACAGGAAGTAGGTTCAGGAACCACAGGAACTCGAGCCAGGAGGAAGTGGCTCGACCAGTCGGCCTGCTCTCACTTCCTGCTTACCCAGGTCTCCCTGCGCGTCTCTGGGTTGTTCTCTACGAAGATGGTGTGCGTGGCGGAGAGGTACAGCGTGCCCACGCCCGCCTTCCTGGGGGTGGAGCGGTCCACCAGACGCACGTTCTCCACCTGGGGAACACAAGGCAGAACGTGGGAGGAGGGGAGACGGAACACAGGACAGGGAGTGGAACCCTGATCCACGGAACACAAGACAGGGAGTAGGCTAGAACTCTGCGACTGAGACTTGAACGTGGAACACACCACGGTCCCCCCCCCCCCCCTCCCCCCAAGCAGTTCAGACACCATGTCACGTTTCAAATAATGACTCATGATGGGAATTAAGTAACTATCATTGTTTCACATTGGGAGGTGAGAGCAGACTGAAGGTCATTTGTAAAATCCCCGTTGAAGAACTGCTTGTGGGCTTGGTCCTGTTTTTGAACCAGGAAAGACCTTCATGCACACTGTGTGGACCCGACTACTCCTTAGCGGGGCCTACGGGGAAACCGGGAACGTGCCATCTGCTGCAGGCCCCGAACACGGACACAATGACACATCACGTAGCCCCGGTTATCGCGACCGTATTTAAGGAAGAGGTGGCCAGCGTAACGATTTAGAACCAGAGAACTGAATGGGTGCGTACGTCCCACGTTTTTACTGGTTAATTCCCCAGATTCGGACTGAGGTGACGGATACACAGAATGTGGAGATGATGGCTAGTGTGGCACGCGCTGGCTCTGTGGCTGTATTGTTACCGGGGCGACCCTGGAGGACTGTGGCAGACTGTGGCTTAACACCAGCGACGGGGATAAGGAACACGGTGATGTGAGAAACGATGCTGTCAACATGACAGACACACGGAAACAGAAAACCAGGCTCGATCACGCTCACCTTCGGTGTCCGAATGTGCTCCATCATAGAAATATCCGGTCAAAATGGTGCGCGACGAGAAATAAGCCGACAAGACAACCTATCAGATTCTTTGACTCTAAAATAACGTCGGGCTATTTTGCAACATCAGAATAAAAACGCACATCTATGGTTCTCCTGTGCGCGTTGGCTAGAGGTCGAGACTTGGATGCGGGCTCGCAGGTAGATCGCCATGGATTCTCTCCATACACATCCGCGTTGACAAACAGAAGAACGTTCCTCCATGCACCCTCTCCGGTTCAGCGGCAGCGGCAGACACACGGATCCTACTCGCGAGGATTACTCGCCAACAGCGCCTGCGCACACGCTGTGTTGTTACAGGCAGCAACGCGACTGACCGGAGATGAGCAAGTGTTTCGAACCGTAACCGTCTATTATAAATTATACAAAACCTCCGGTATGACTAATATTAGTGACCAATAATTGTGTTGCCTGCGTAACTGTTACTGTTTACAATTTCATGTTTATACTATAATTCTTCTCTAAACAAAATTCTCAAGACAGGTCAAAAAAAGGTAAATCCACAGACGTATTCTAAACGGTTTTAATTCACCTAAACAAATTAAATAACATATAATACAAGGTGTGTCTTTGATTATTAGAAAGCCTATTATCAACATTATTTAAATACAGTATCCATTGTTTGTGTGTAGAGTGTTGGGCAGCAAAGAGTAGTTCTCCTTATTCCTTATTCAAGTCAATACAAATCCAAGCACATCATCATCATCATCATCATCATAGGAAACTGTATACTGAATTGAGTTCAGGCCGAGTCTGGTTACACTTCACATCTGAACACCGGCTGATGTTTGTGTGTCGGGCAGGAACACAAGCAGCTCTCCTCAGACTCTTCTCTCTGGCACACACTCCAAACCTGAGGGAGGGGAGGAGGGGGAGGGGAGGAGGGGGAGGGGAGGAGGGGGAGGGGAGAGGAGGGGGAGGGGAGGAGGGGGAGGGGAGAGGAGGGGGAGGGGAGGAGGGGAGGGGGAGGGAAGGAGGGAGAGAGGGCGTTAGGGAGGGAAGGAGAGGAGGTGGGGTAGAAATCACCAATATCAACATTTTAGGAATACTTCTAGAAATACTGAATGTGTTAACCATTGAAAAAAAACATTCCATCAACCTAAGACAGTAACTTTATATAGATATTTCGTATCTTTGTTTACCTTTATAAAACCATTAGTGAGGGGCAGGGCTGGTAGGCGGGGCCTAGGGGTTGCTAGGGAACTGTCCGTGTGTGTTGATGGACTGCTGCAGCTTCTCTTCTTTGGCCCGTCTGCTGTGGCAGAGCTGAGGAGGAGGGGAGAGAGAAGGAGAAGAGAAGTGGGGGAGGAAGAGAGAGAAGAAGAAGAGAGGGGGGGGAGGAAGAGAGAGAAGGAGAAGAGAAGTGGGGGGGAGGAAGAGGAGAGAAAGGAGGATGAGGAAATGTTACATTTTGTTCACATCAAACTTTATTCTCTCTCCCTCTCCCCTACCTCCTTATCTCCCTCCCTCTCTCCTTCTCTTCCTCCCTCCCTCTCTCTTTCCCTCCTTCCCTCTCCCTTCCTCTCTCTCTTTCCCTCCCTCCTACCGTTCTCTTCTCCATGAAGCTGGACAGGAAGTCGTCTATCTCTGTTCTCCCTTCCAGGAAGTTCTCTGCCGTTTCCTCCGACTCCTCCTCTGCCTGGTGAGCTGCCACCTTCAGCCTGGCCTGCAGGGCGCTCAGACTGCAGCCCTGCAGAGGGGGGAGGGGGGAGAGGTTGGAGGGGGGTGTAGCCTGAGGGGGAGAGGTTGGAGGGGGGTGTAGCCTGAGGGGGAGAGGTTGGAGGGGGGTGTAGCCTGAGGGGGAGAGGTTGGAGGGGGGTGTAGCCTGAGGGGGAGAGGTTGGAGGGGGGTGTAGCCTGAGGGGGAGAGGTTGGAGGGGGGTGTAGCCTGAGGGGGAGAGGTTGGAGGGGGGTGTAGCCTGAGGGGGAGAGGTTGGAGGGGGGTGTAGCCTGAGGGGGAGAGGTTGGAGGGGGGTGTAGCCTGAGGGGGAGAGGTTGGAGGGGGCTACTACAGGACCAGGACGAGTAAGAGGAACAGGAAGTGTGCATGGCGCCTCTCACCTCACTGAGCTCATGCTGCCTCTGCATCTTGGTCTCGAAGGCTGACTTCATCTGGGTCAGCTGTTCATACTGTCAACAACAACATCAGTGAGTCTACTTCCTGTTTGTACTGTCATGTGACCCTGACTAGTTCCTGTGTGGGCGTGTCCACCTCACCTTGAAGAGCATCTCCTGCCTCTTCCCCTCCAGCTGGGGCTCCAGGTGCAGGTTCTTCTCTGGAACCAGAGAACACGGCACACATTATTGTGTCTAGCCTGAGCTAAAGTGAAACAGAAAGAGGCTTGAGCCGGCTCTGAGGACAGCGCTGCTGTTAGTATAGCGCTGCAGATCAGGATCCATGATCAGGATCACATGATCAGGGAAGCAGGAAGTGATGGTGAAGAAACAGGAAGTGAGGTACTCACTGGCCATGTCTACGATGCTGGTGACCAGCTGCTCCTTGTCGGAGGTGATCTGTTTAAGCTGCGGCAGACACACAAACAGCTCCAGCAGCAAGTCCTCCTGCTCACTCAGCTCCTTCAGCTGGGGCACACTGACACACACACACACACACACCAGGACACACACACACCAGGACACACACCAGGACACACACACCAGGACACACACACACACCACACCAGGACACACACCCCAGGACACAGAGGGACATGGTTAGGACAGGTCAGACTCCAGAGTGTCAGCCCGGCAGCATGTGGTGATTCTGAGGCAGGCTGTACCTCATCTCCACCAGCTCAGGAAACGACTCTGGGATCTCAGGCATCCTGTACATGTGGCCATTCATCCCAGCCTGCAGGAGACGGGGCAAGAGAGGAGCAGAAGAGGCAGAGAGAGAGAGGCAGAGAGAGGAGAGAGAGAAAGGCAGAGAGAGAGAGAGCGAGAGCGAGGAGAGATGCGGAGATGCGGTGGTGTTATGGTCTTGAACATCAGACACCTCCTGTGGAGTATACTTTGACCTGAGCATGTGTTTACATCACAGAGAGTGTGTGTGTGTGTGTGTGTGTGTGTGTGTGTGTGTACCTGGTGCTCGGCCGTGGGGACGGGGAGGGGCAGGTCTGTGATGAGGCCGTAAGCGGGGGCCGCTGCTCTGGGAGGGCCGTGGGGGGGCTCCAGGCCCGGGTGGGACGGGGGGGCACCCCCAGGGGGGCGGGGGCCATAGTGGTACCCCTGGGGGGGGTAGGGTGGCATGGCTGACGGCTTGTACATGCTACTGCAGACGGGAGAGGAGGAGGAGGAGTTGGAGGAGGAGACGAGGAGGAGAGGAGAAGGAGAGGAGGAGTTGGAGGAGGAGACGAGGAGGAGAGGAGAAGGAGAGGAGGAGTTGGAGGAGGAGACGAGGAGGAGAGGAGGAGTTGGAGGAGAGGAGGAGAAACAAGGAGAGGATGAAGAGGAAGGAGAGGATGAAGGTGATATTGTAAGTTATATTCTCCAGACACTCATAGCAGCGTTGAAGCTGGTCTTTGTCTCTGGTCCCTTCCTCCAATCTCAGATCTCATGCTTGGATTTGATGGTGTTTCTTGTGATTCGTGAATTTCCCTTTGTGATGAAGTAAGGTCACATGACGAGTGTGTAGTCATGTGACAGGTACTCACTACTGGAAGCCGGAGGTGCCAGACATCAGGACAGGTGGACTCTTCCAGAACTCATCCAGAACACTCTGTACCACCTTCCCCAGGTCAGAGTGCATTCCAAACTACACACACACACACACACACACACACGTCATCAGCAGTAAAAAAAAAAACACAAAACAACTAATATAGCTTCTCTGTGAGGGTATGGAGGCTATGAAGTTCAGCCTGTGATACAGCTTGCTGTGTGTGTGCATGTGTCTGAGTGTGTATGTGTGATGTGTGTACGCATGCGTAGAGACACGGTATCAGAGGAACAGCGCTGGCAGCGTGGAGGAGACTTACGTTGACGATGGCGGGGCTGGAGACTAAGGTGCCATTGTTGCTGTCCACAAGGTGGTGCCCCACTGGGGGGTACACACTCACCACGGGCTTCTCCTGGGGGAACTGGGGGGGCAGCAGTCTGCAGGGGGGGAGGACAGCGGTCGGTCAAGATAAACACTCAAGCCAGGCTGTTAATGTTTAGAGAGGAGTCAACAGCTTCACCAGCACTCAGGGAGTAAGCCCATCCTGTAAACAGGTGGCTGTGTTTAGGACAGATAGACGCAAGCAAGGACTCACATGTTGACACTAATGGTGGAGTTGTTGACCGTGAAAGGTATTCTGTATTCCACATCTTTCTGGATCTCTGTTAGGCTGTGGAAGCACACAGACGCATTCAGAAAAACACACATTTACTCTTCTACAGTCAACTGTCCGTGTGGCGTCTGTCTAATGTCACCATGATAAGCCCACACAATGACATCTGTACACCTAGTAGAACCTATTAGGGAAAACGTATTGCGAGGAAGGACAGAGCAGTCATACTATGTCAATCTCAACATCAACAACACTACAGCTACTGCTAAATGAGATCCTGACGAACGGGAGTTTGCTAAAAGGTTTGTATATTATCCACAGGGAGCATTCGCTCCGTTCTCCTTCTAGTAAACAATGATAATACTTTAAGGTGAGAATCTACTCCCGTTGTTCGACAGTGTTCCTGTGAGTGGCCACAGTGACTCACTAACGTCAACAAGCTAACATAGCATCAAGCGAATTACGTTGATAGCTCCCTTGTTACTGATAGCTTGCTAGCATGCAATCTAAACTGACTCTATAGCTTACCAACCAGTCAAGGACCAAGTTAGCTTGCAACATGACGTTCAAGAGTGTGTTAGCGGCGCTAGCTAACTGACATGGGTACCTGGAGTGGGCAGTTTTCAGGCTCTCGATCTGTCGCTGTCTCTGTTGCTGTAGGCTGTTGATAGGTGGGGAAGGTCCGGAGCCCTTGGATGAGGAGAAAAGCCAGTTCATCCTCTTCTGGCTTGGCACAAACTAAACTCAATGGCTCCGCTAATTTAAGAGCAAGTCAGCGCTAGCTATGGAGCCTTAACAAAAGAAACGCGTCCACAAAAAACTAAACAAAAAAAACACACTGAGATTTTGGGGTAGCAATAGATGGCTAGCTTGTTCACTCTTACTAGCTTGTTCAAGCATTCGCTTTTCTACGTTACAAAACAATTACATATTCTTCATGTGAATGTAAATTAACGATGTCGTCTTGGATAAAGAGGCACATATCCAAATATAGCAGTGTCATTCGTGGAAGGCTTAGCTAAGAACTACCGAGCACACACGGACATTAGGAAGAAAACAAGCTCTGTGTTTGTGGGCACGAGCCTGATTAAGTCGTTTGTGTACTACGTCATCCAACGTAAAAACACAAAGTACACAAGACAGGGATTTAACACGTTCACATTACATATACGACGTTTTAAAACGTACAGAAGACAATGTTTAAAAACACAAAATATTTCAATAAAGATTCGAACGAATAATTAAGATAAAATAGTTCCAATCATCTAAGAATCTAATTCCAATATTCCTCTCCCAACAGTTCAAAGGTAATTGCACATTTTTCTGATGTCACGCATAGTTCCGTTTGGGACATGCACACACCATGTACGAACAGTATGTTCAGTGAAAAAAGGGCGGATTGTGACACTCAAAAACCTAAAACGTGCACAAATGTCTAGGCCAACGATTCTCAACCTATGGGCCGCTGTTTCATACAAAAGTATGAAAAATGTATTAATGTCAAAATATTTATATATACCTGCGGTATATAAAACCGCAACTCTAGATAGTTTCAAAGAACCAACTCTATAGGCAACCCACTTGACTAACAAAATAACACAGTACGTGCCCTTTGACAAATTAAACTGAACATCGTATCACTAAATTTTAACCTCAATCTCTTATTAACATCAGTGTAACCACTCTGATCATATTCCCTCCCTCAATGCTCCACGAGGAAGCAAAGAACGGTCATCAATGGCAGAAAGCGTATGAACTGAATCATTACTCTAAGCCCGCTTCGCGCTCAGAAGGGAATATCGCATCTCATCATCGTGGATAGCGAGACCAAACACTTTAGAAACACAATTCGCAAGTCAAGAACTATAGAAATGATCCCTGAAAGTATAGTCTTAACGAATCTACAGGCGAGAGGGGGACGGCATTTAAACCGAAGTCATTCACACTGACGGTGACAAACCAAAACATTAAACTAAGCATTCGGGTACAGCTTGACTGTACAAACCTAACCGTGTAAATAAAACTAACCCAAAACAGCGTACTGGACATCAAATATGTATTATTCTAAATTATTTCTAGTACCCACAATACATTGCTGATGGAAACCTAAGCGTCAGCACGTTTCGATGGTGTTAACTTGATGAGCTTGTGTAGTTCTGTCAACGTTCTTTATTTACATTATGCTGACTGCGTCTACTACGGACCAATCACATTCAAGCGGTGCTCAATTTGTATTTGTATTACCGCCTCACTACAATAATTTTATTAATAAAATAATCACCACTACCAATATTATTATTTAACAATTTAAGGACTACCACTCTGATCATATTCCCTCCCTCAATACTCCACGAGGAAGCAAAGAACGGTCATCAATGGCAGAAAGCGTATGAACTGAATCATTACTCTAAGCCCGCTTCGCGCTCAGAAGGGAATATCGCATCTCATCATCGTGGATAGCGAGACCAAACACTTTAGAAACACATTTCGCAAGTCAAGAACTATAGAAATGATCCCTGAAAGTATAGTCTTAACGTATATACAGGCGAGAGGGGGACGGCATTTAAACCGAAGTCATTCACACTGACGGTGACAAACCAAAACATTAAACTAAGCATTCAGGTACAGCTTGACTGTACAAACCTAACCGTGTAAATAAAACTAACCCAAAACAGCGTACTGGACATCAAGTATTATTCTAAATGATTTCTAGTACCCACAATACATTGCTGATGGAAACCTAAGCGTCAGCACGTTTCGATGGTAGGAACATGAGAGTTCAGTCACGTTAACTTGATGAGCTTGTGTAGTATTGTCAACGTTGTTTATTAACATTATGCTGACTATTTCGATCTGCGTGTACTATGGACCAATCACATTCAAGCATTGCTCAATTTGTATTTGTATTACCACCTCACAACAACATCTTTTGTAACAATGTAGTCACCACTACAAATATTATTATTTAACAATTTAAGGACTACCACTCTGATCATATTCCCTCCCTCAATGCTCCACGAGGAAGCAAAGAACGGTCATCAATGGCAGAAAGCGTATGAACTGAATCATTACTCTAAGCCCGCTTCGCGCTCAGAAGGGAATATCGCATCTCATCATCGTGGATAGCGAGACCAAACACTTTAGAAACACATTTCGCAAGTCAAGAACTATAGAAATGATCCCTGAAAGTATAGTCTTAACGTATATACAGGCGAGAGGGGGACGGCATTTAAACCGAAGTCATTCACACTGACGGTGACAAACCAAAATATTAAACTAAGCATTCAAGTACAGCTTGACTGTACAATCCTAACCGTGTGAATAAAAGTAACCCAATACAGCGTACTGGACATCAAATATGTATTATTCTAAATTATTTCTAGTACCCACAATACATTGCTGATGGAAACCTAAGCGTCAGCGTTTCGATGGGAGGAACATGAGTTCAGTTATGTTAACTTGATGAGCTTGTGTAGTGTTGTCAACGTTCTTGTAGCAAAACCATGTTATTATACTGTAACACGAACAAGCGAACCTTGATATGTTTGTTGGTTGACACACTAAATATATGTACATATAAAATATAAGAGAAATCTGACTCAATATAAGGCTTGTGTTCATGGCATGGGCTACTTGATCATTAATGCACACGATGACACCTCGCTAGCTTTTAGTGCGATAAATTATAAACACGGCTAACACAATCAATGAAATGATGTGAGATGAGTACATATCCATTCATACACATTCGAGTCAGCAACAGGTAGTGAAACACAGGAACGTACAAAAAGGCACTGAAATGTGTCACATGCAAGCATGTGGAGAGTAGGTGGGGGACTGTTACAAGAGCGCACTGGTACGTCGAGTATTTACACACTGAAACTATTACTACACACTTTAGTTCCGCCAGGAGTGGCTGTCATTGAAAGTATAAGGCTACTTTGTTGTGCGATGTCATAATACATCGTAAAATGTTTACGATTAACTCATAATTTCTTGGCATGAACTATTCATGAAACAACGACATAACTGAAAAGTATTGCATCACTACTGTAGTAACAAGCCAGAAATTGATGTAAAACCCAGTCCCAACTGCTGTATAGTCTAGTATTGGTCTAGTTCAGTAGTTAGCCTACTTTTCTGCCAAAGACTAATTTATACGATAAGGTCATTTAACCCATTTTATCAAATTAAGTTAGCCAAGATAATGAATTGGGGGCCAAAAATTACAACAAACTTCTCTATCCAAATTATTATAAGTCAAGTTGGACATTTTTCTGAATAAAGAGGTTGGCGGTTGGCAAAGTGTGAGAGCAGGGAAGTACGGAGGCCTTGAGTCCCTGCTACTAATACGTTCTGTAGCGGTTAAGCAAAGTAGCTAGAACTAGCAAACTAGCTCACCCGTTGACAGGGCGAAGCACTCCTACCCAAAAGTATAACGAATTGACAATGACATTCATCTTTATACTATGAATTTGTATATTCTTACTTAACATTCACATAAGTGTCACATAATCTACACTGACATGAAAGCACCTTCTAGAGCTAGCAGCCTAGCTCTAGCTAGCTATAGAACAGTCGTTGAACTTACCGCTACAAAATGATTCCGCTTTCCCCATTGACGAGAAAACATGTTTGCTAACAACTTATTTGGACGTTTCATTTGTTTGCAATCTAAAAACGTATAGAGCAATCAATCTGTAAAAAAATGTATGAAGTGGATAAAAGACTTGACAATTAGCTCGCAATATATTTAGAGCTAACGAAAAAATCGATCACAACTCTAGAGCTCGCTTTACTCGGCCAGTTGACCTAATTCGTGAATGATGCAGCCCTCATCATTACCGTGAGTTAAGATTCCGCCCACTCAGGTAATCAAGTTCAAACAAAAATGTTTTAATCATGCAATCAACACTATTTCATTTGCATTCTGTCCGTTATAATGACACACTAAACAAGGTTCAAATAGGTAAGTTGTATGGAATGTTCAATGAACATAATAAATCTTAAATATAAATTACCGATAGGAATGTAGCTACAGCATTCAATGAAATAACATGTAATCCTTCAAAAAAGTCTCTGGAGGTAGCCTTAATTCAGTTCATAAATCAATAAATCATATATCACAATCCAGTTTTGTGTACAGTATTGAAATAGTTAAATGACGTTGATTTGCTTGGTATAGGTGAAAAAGGCACACTTGATGTAATTCTAGTTCGACACCACCCAACTATTCAGTATGCTCTTGGCAATAAAGTGTAGAGAAAAAATAAATAAAATTAAAGGTCAAGACAGGAATTTAGTTTTGTAGGCAAGACAAATTAAGTTGAATAAAATATACATTTTTGAATAATCATAAATTCGTCATCTCTCTTTTTCCATTTCGCTAGGTCAATGATTCCTTCAATTTATTTAATATGGCTATTGCAGCGATCATGGTTAAGATATTTATATATGCTGGCCTTTACTGTACAACACTCTCAAGCATTTATACAAAAATACATATTTGGGACGACATGAGATGAAGATGGCATTCTATAGTCTTGCATTAATCACAGATTGTATGTTATTGTATTTGATCATTTCCAAGTCATTTATTAACGAGACAATAGTTGTGCGACGTCTTGTTCTATAGTGTCTCACTGCTGCGTAGCCGGCAGCTACGCACGGCCCCCCTTGGTCGTAGTTTGGTGGGACCGTGATGTAGCGGTGAGGAGCAGCCTGGGTGAAGGACCTGTGGTGCGGGAGGAGGTGGGGAGGAGCCAGGTTGACTCATCCGGGATGACAAGTGATGGACTGTGAGACTGACCTCACAGGGACTTCATTCATAACAGATTGTGTGCATGCTAGTTAACAGTGGAGAGCCCTGGTTAGGACTGGGTCATGACTCTTCCAATCAGGATTACACTCAGGGTTATTCGATTCTTTGTTTCTCCTCTTTTTCTCCTCCACTACTTCCTCCTCCTCCTCTCTCCTCCTCTTCTCTAGGTCTTCTTCTCCTCCTCTCTCCTCTCCTCCTCCTCCTCCTCTTGTCTAGGTCTTCTTCTCCTCTCTCCTCTTCCTCTCTCCTCCTCCTCCTCTCTCCTCCTCTTCTCTAGGTCTTCTTCTCCTCCTTCTCTCTCCTCCTCATACTTTCTCCTCCTCCTCTTCTAGAGGAGGAGGAGAGGAGGTCTTCTCCTCCTCTCTCCTCCTCTTCTCTAGGTCTTCTTCTCCTCCTCCTCCTCTCTCCTCTCCTCCTCCTCCTCTCCTCCTCTTCTCTAGGTCTTCTTCTCCTCCACTCTCCTCCTCCTCCTCTTCTCTAGGTCTTCTTCTCCTCTCTCCTCTTCCTCTCTCCTCCTCCTCCTCCTCCTCCTCCTCCTCCTCCTCCTCTTCTCTAGGTCTTCTTCTCCTCCTTCTCTCTCCTCCTCATACTCTCTCCTCCTCCTCTTCTCTAGGTCTTCTCCTCCTCTCTCCTCCTCTTCTCTCTCCTCCCCCTCTCTCCTCTTCTCTAGGTCTTCTCCTCCTCTCTGCTCCTCTTCTCTCTCCTCCTCCTCTCTCCTCTTCTCTAGGTCTTCTCGGTGAACCTCCTCCAGAGCTGGCGGACATGTTTCCTTCCTTCCGCCCTCACACAGGTGGGGAAGGACATGCCACGGGAGCTGCTCACCTGGTGCACAGGAGCCATCAACATGGGTTAACTACCAGGCGGGATTCAAATGGGAGTCAAATTGGGGTGTCTGAATGTGCATGTGAATCAAACACAGGATTCGAACAAAGAGTGAATCTGGATGCAGGGTCAACCTGAAGGAGCATGCGCAGTATTGACTGAGGGATTAGGAGGCTCCTTGATAGACACAGTTACAGCTCAGAAAGCCCTACAGGGGCTTGTCCCAGAGGTCAGGGGTTAGGGGTCAGAGGTCAGATACTTATCTGCCAGCCAGCTCCTTCTTCAGACACGACCTGAAGGAAGTGAACCTCTCCACAGCCTTGTAGCCCTGGGGTTAGCCAGCCAGAGAGAAGGAGGGAGGGAGAGAGATGGGGGGAGGGATGGAGAGAAGGGAGAGAGAAAGGGAGAGTGGGTGGGGAAAGAAAGAGAGAGACACAGAGCCAGAGAGAGGGGTGGGGGTGGCAGGTTAGAGAAAGACAGTAAGGTGTGAGAAGTGTGTTACTGTACTAGCAAGCCAAGGACTGTGATGCCAGAGAGGAAGAGGAGAACAGATATCCATGCTGCAAGGCAGGCAAGTGTTACTCAGCATCCACACACTGCCAACACAGGGCGCTGTACCCACATACACCACTAGGTGGCAGGCATATTCAATGAATAGAATTGCATTACTTTATTTCTTTTCTTTCTTTACTCTCCCCCCATCTCTCCCCCTCCCCTCATCCTTCTCCCTTGTCCCCCCCTCACCCTGGCTCCTCTGTGCAGCCTGTCCTTCATGATGCCGATGAACTCCTTGTAGCTGAGCTGGTCGTCGTGGTCCACGTCGAAGATCTTGAAGATGGTGTTGACCAGGTGTCGTGTCAGCTTCAGCCCCGTGGCCACATACACCGCCCGCGCAAACTCATCTGGGGGTGTGTGTGTGTGGGTGTGTGTGTGTGTGGGGGTGGGTGTGTGTGGGGGTGGGTGTGTGTGTGTGTGTGGGGGGGGGTGTGTGTGTGTGGGGGTGTATGTGTGTGTGTGTGGGGGTGTATGTGTGTGTGTGGGGGTGTATGTGTGTGTGTGTGTGTGTGGGGGTGTGTATGTGTGTGTGTGTGGGGGTGTATGTGTGTGTGTGGGGGTGTATGTGTGTGTGTGTGGGGGTGTATGTGTGTGGGGGTGTATGTGTGTGTGTGGGGGTGTATGTGTGTGTGTGTGGGGGTGTATGTGTGTGTGTGTGTGTGTGGGGGGGGTGTATGTATGTGTGTGTGTGGGGGGGGGAGGGGAGGGAATGAGGGATGTAGTTTGAGAGAAAGAGGTAAATAATTACAGTCATATACAGTAGCATGCTCTGATTGATGTTTCCAGTTTCCACTCATGGATTGACTAGGTAAGGGTCAACACCACACACACACACACGCACACACACACACACACACACACACACACACACACACACACACACACACACACACACACACACACACACACACCCACACACACACACACACACACACACAGCCCTACCCTGTCCTATGGATCTGCTGGCAAAGTTGTACATCTGCATGGCGATCGCAAAGTCCTCCAGGTTGTTGAGGAACTGGAAGAAGGAGCGGAACTCATCGAAGGTGATCCCCTGAATCACACACACACGCACACGCACACACACACACACACACACACAGAGGTTGGATCACACAGGAAAGCCGTTGACAGCATGACACACACGTTCCTCATCAGCCCACAGTACGGATCACCACACAGCTCATCCAACACGGTCACCACACAGCTCATCCAACACGGTCAACACGCAGCTCATCCAACACGGTCACCACGCAGCTCATCCAACACGGTCACCACGCAGCTCATCCAACACGGTCACCACGCAGCTCATCCAACACGGTCAACACGCAGCTCATCCAACACGGTCAACACGCAGCTCATCCAACACGGTCAACACGCAGCTCATCCAACACGGTCACCACGCAGCTCATCCAACACGGTCAACACGCAGCTCATCCAACACGGTCAACACGCAGCTCATCCAACACGGTCACCACGCAGCTCATCCAACACGGTCAACACGCAGCTCATCCAACACGGTCAACACGCAGCTCCAACTGCAGCTGCCTCGGGTGCGCATGCTGACCCCTGACCCCATGCAAGGCCAGTGTGGGCGGAGCTGACAGATTAAGCCACGCCCCCAGGTGCAGGTCATCTACATGACATCACCGTCAGGACTGTCTGAGGTCGTAGGGGACACAGGTCTGGTTACGATGATAAGAAACAATGTAACAATAACAGATGAGCCGAATGTACTCTAATGCAAATCATTCTAAGCTGTATGAGAACATCTGTCGATGGTGCATGAAAACCCAGTGGTCTCATCAGACTGGAGGAAAATAGAGATGATGATAATAACAACAACAACAACAAGCAGACACGTGCACCAGTGCAGACGGAGGTAGTTGCATCATAGCTACCAACCTCCTGCCTCTGTGGGAGGAGAAGAGGAGGAGGAGAATAAGAAGAGGAGATGGAGAAGGAGAGGTAGAAGGAGGTGAATAAGAAAAGAAGAGAAGGAGAAGAGGAGGAGGAGAGGTAGAAGGAGGTGAATAAGAAGAAGAGAGGGAGGAGAAGAGGAGGAGGTGAATAAGAAGAGGAGATGGAGAAGGAGAGGTAGAAGGAGGTGAATAAGAAAAGAAGAGAAGGAGAAGAGGAGGAGGAGAGGTAGAAGGAGGTGAATAAGAAGAAGAGATGGAGGAGAAGAGGAGGAGGAGAGGTAGAAGGAGGTGAATAAGAAGAAGAGAGGGAGGAGAAGAGGAGGAGGAGAGGTAGAAGGAGGTGAATAAGAAGAAGAGATGGAGGAGAAGAGGGAAAACATGAAAGGGAGGAGAAGGAAAAGGAGAAGAGAAAGCGAAGAGGAGAGGAAAGAGTGGGAGGAGAGGAGAGAGGGAGGAGAGGAGAGAGGGAGGAGAGGAGAGAGGGAGGACCCAGAAAAACAGGGTTGTACAGGCAGAAAGAACATACACACAGCACATCTGAGCTCCGCTTCTCACATTAAGGAAAGATACAAGAGCACATCTGAAGGATGAAGAGCACATCTGAAGGATGAAGAGCACATCTGAAGGGAGGATGAAGAGCACATCTGAAGGATGAAGAGCACATCTGAAGGGAGGATGAAGAGCACATCTGAAGGATGAAGAGCACATCTGAAGGGAGGATGAAGAGCACATCTGAAGGATGAAGAGCACATCTGAAGGGAGGATGAAGAGCACATCTGAAGGGAGGATGAAGAGCACATCTGAAGGGAGGATGAGGAGCACATCTGAAGGGAGGATGAAGAGCACATCTGAGGGGAGGATGAAGAGCACATCTGAAGGATGAAGAGCACATCTGAAGGATGAGGAGCACATCTGAAGGATGAAGAGCACATCTGAAGGATGAGGAGCACATCTGAAGGGAGGATGAAGAGCACATCTGAAGGGAGGATGAAGAGCACATCTGAAGAGAGGATGAAGAGCACATCTGAAGGATGAACACAAGGGCACACGTGCTTGTTTCTAGTCTTGGAGAGTTTGGAGGTAAAGTGCAGAGTGGCCAGAATAGATTATTCTGTTGTTTCTCCAGGCATGACCAGAGAGACACATTTACACACAGCGCAAGCAGTCACACACTACTAACAACACACACATCGATCTGCTACTAGTTGCAAAATGTCATAATGATCGATTGCATAACTTTGGAGGGCAGAGAGTCTTGGCATGTTAGCTAGCTTATTGAACTTTCTCCAGAGTAAAACTTAATGTCCAGTTCAGCATGCAGATATAAATCTATGAACATTATCTGGAGCTACAGACCTGATAAGCACTGACCAACTAGCTAGCAATCAGGTTAGCATGGCTAACTATCTCTACAGTAGTGTATGAGCTGATATATACATCATCTCTGTAAGTGAGCGTGTGTGTTTGAGTGTGTGTGTGTGAGTGAGTGTGACTTTCACAGCAAAATAACGCATGTCCGTGAGGAAGAACAGCTTGTCAATCAGTCAGCGTGTTTCAAAACCACAGGGTCACTGACGCTGTGAAGTGTGTGTGTGTGTGATGGGGTGTGAGAATCCACTTCTTCTTGACTACAAGGTGTCAGGCTGATACAGGCTTGAGTGACAGGTTCCATAGTGATGGGGCGGTAGTGCGCTCAACCATGTGTGTGTGGTGTGTGTGTGGTGTGTGTGTGTGTGTCTGAGAGAAAGAGAGATCTGGGGGACATGAGATCCAGCCTCTGCTAGTCACTCAGTGGAGCGTTCAGGTGAGAAGGGGAAGGAAGAGGGGGAGGGGGGTAAGAGAAGCCTGGGGCAACACTGGGGGGTAGGGTGGTTTGAGGGAGGAGGGGGAGGTGAGGGGGTAAGGGTGGATCATCCATATGGCACCTGATTGAATTCCGTAGCCATCAGGCCTTTAGTTTGTAGTTATCCTTTGACCAGCTTCCTATTTAACTATGACCGGAAATTAAGAATTACTCTTACGTGTAAATGTAAGTTCCTGAATATACTACATTCTAGATT
>NC_085035.1:940848-945848 GCF_963692335.1 Osmerus eperlanus
GGTGTGTGTGTGTGTGTGTGTGAGGGAGAGTGGTGTGTGTGTGTGTGAGGGAGAGTGATGTGTGTGGTGTGTGTGTGTGTGAGGGAGAGTGGTGTGTGTGGTGTGTGTGTGTGAGGGAGAGCGGTGTGTGTGAGGGAGAGCGGTGTGTGTGTGTGTGAGGGAGAGCGGTGTGTGTGGTATGTGTGTGTGAGGGAGAGTGGTGTGTGTGTGTGTGTGTGTGTGAGGGAGAGCGGTGTGTGTGGTGTGTGTGTGTGAGGGAGAGCGGTGTGTGTGGTGTGTGTGTGTGAGGGAGAGTGGTGTGTGTGTGTGTGAGGGAGAGTGGTGTGTGTGTGTGTGAGGGAGAGCGGTGTGTGTGTGTGTGTGAGGGAGAGTGGTGTGTGTGGTGTGTGTGTGAGGGAGAGTGGTGTGTGTGGTGTGTGTGTGAGGGAGAGTGGTGTGTGTGGTGTGTGTGTGAGGGAGAGTGGTGTGTGTGGTGTGTGTGTGAGGGAGAGTGGTGTGTGTGTGTGAGGGAGAGTGGTGTGTGTGGTGTGTGTGGTGTGTCAGGGAGAGTGGTGTGTGTGGTGTGTGTGTGTGAGGGAGAGTGGTGTGTGTGGTGTGTGAGGGAGAGTAGTGTGTGTGTGTGTGAGGGCGAGTGGTGTGTGTGTGTGAGGGAGAGTGGTGTGTGTGTGTGTGAGGGGGAGTGGTGTGTGTGTGTGCGAGGGAGAGCGGTGTATGTGGTGTGTGAGGGAGAGTAGTGTGTGTGTGTGTGAGGGCGAGTGGTGTGTGTGTGTGAGGGAGAGTGGTGTGTGTGTGTGTGAGGGGGAGTGGTGTGTGTGTGTGTGAGGGAGAGCGGTGTGTGTGGTGTGTGGGGTGTGTGGCCTGCTTCTCTGACTAGCAGAATGTGTGAGAGGAGAGCAGCGTGTATTAAAGAAGAGAGACACAGAGCTGTAGTCCAAACACAGCCAGGCAGCTGGGAGCTCTGGACAGCACTTAACTGCTTTGATCTTTCTCTTCTCTTCTCTCTCTCTCTCTCTCTCTCTCTCTCTCTCTCTCTCTCTCTCTCTCTCTCTCTCTCTCTCTCTCTCTCTCTCTCTGTATGTGACTCTCTCTTCCTGTCTCCCTCTGTCTCTTTATGTCTCTCGCTCTCTCTGTTCCTAAGCACAGTCACAGTTTTTCCATAGCTAGCTCGGAATGTGTTCGTGGACGCTTCTGATGTTCTATACTGAGATTTCTTCCTCCTCTTCCTCCTCTCCTCCTCCTCCTCTCCTTTTCAGCAGCATCATGGCTGATTGTATTTAGAGCAGGAGTGTCTCAAGTCATTTTAAATTAGATCATGTTCTATTGTTGGAGTCCATCTCTTTGACCCCTCTAAATCTATTACCCTTCCTCCACCCCTCCATCCCTCCCCTCCTCCGCCATCATCCCCCAATCAATCACACAGTCAGTCTGACAGATGGACAGAGAGAGAGAGGTCGTACAGATGATAGAGGTCACAGGCCTGAAGATGATCTCTCTCCCTTTCTTTCTCTATCTCTTTCCATCCGCCCATACAACTGTCCGGCCGTCCATCTGTCCATCCACCCATCTATGCATCCCCCCCTCTCTCTCGCCATCCATCTACTGTACAATCTCTCTGGTTGTCAGGACAACAGAGGTCAGAGGGCGGGGGTTGGTTTGGATACATACGCTGTTGATTGGAGCAAACTGATATCCATACAGCTGCATACTCTTATAGAGACAGAGGGAGGGGAGGAATGGGAGGAGTGGAGGAGGAGAGGAGGAAAGGAGAAGATAGAAGAGGATGCACAACATGCAAACAGAAGGGAGGAGGAAGAGGAGGAGGAAGAGGAGGAGGAAGAGGAGAGAGTTGTTAGTACATGCGAGGAGAGAGGCAGTCACACGCTAACACAACTAACACATCTGGAAGTGCTGTACAAACAATATATACATATAAATGTATATATACTGTGTACTAAGCTGGGTGTGCTTAGTTCCTCTGTTCTTGATGCTACACCAGAACAGTCTAACCTAAACACCATCCCTCACTCTCTCTCTCTCTCCTCTCCTTCCCCTCCATCCCTCTTCCTCTTCCTCCAATTCCTCCCCCTTTACCTCCCCTGGGTAGATCATCTGTCTTCTGATTGGTCCTCTCATGTCTACTGGCTGCCCTGCATCAGCTTCCAATCAAATCCCAGTGCTTAGGTTAGGCCACCCAGACCAGCCAATCAGAGATGGAGCCCGTCACAGCAAGACTGAGGAGGACTCCTGGTTGGCTGGTTGGCGCATCATTCACACAAACACACAACACTATGTCAGGACACTTATCAGAACACGTTACACACTGAACCTCTCTATCCAACCTTCAAACCTGCAGTGAATGGATGTTTAACATTAGATGTTACATTACTGATATTATATCAACAATATACAGAATATATGACGTATTACACATACATACACATGGATAAGTAATACACTCTCTCTCTCTTTGATCTTACCAGCTGTGCTGACTTCTCTAAGTCTCCTTTTCTCCCTCTCTTCTCGTTTTTCTTGCGGAAGATCTCCTGCAGCTGGAGACAGAAAGACTACATTACCCAGGGTTCAACATGCCTAGGCTTCATCCGCCGCCTTGTCATTGTGACTACTCTCCCCAGAATGCAACACCACACACTCACCACCAGGAACTCTCTCTTATCCACCATCTGGTTGCCGTCGGCATCAAACATGTTGAAGGCGATCTTGAAGCCGGCATGGGGCTCTGAGAGAGGGAGAGAGAGAGGGAGAGAGAGAGGGAGAGAGAGAGAGAGGGGGAGATAGAGAGAGGGAGAGAAAGAGAGGGGGAGAGAGAGGGAGGAAGAGAGGGGGAGATAGAGAGTGGGAGAGAGAGAGGGAAAGAGAGGGGGAGAGAGAGGGAGAGAGAGGGGGAGATAGAGAGTGGGAGAGAGGGGGAGAGAGAGGGAGAGAGAGAGGGAGAGAGAGGGAGAAAGAGAGGGGGAGAGAGAGGGAGAGAGAGAGGGAGAGAGAGGGGAAGATAGAGAGAGGGAGAGACAGAGAGTGAGTGAAGTGAGAGATGTATCCCAGAAGTGAAGCCTCGTCCGAGGCAGCTGACCAGGTGAGGCAGCTGACCAGGTGAGGCAGGGCAGGTGTACTCACTGGTCAGGATGCAGAGCAGGAACAGATACTCTGTGTAGGCTATGATACCTGGAGAGGATAGAGAGAGGACAGGATCACAAACACTTCTGTTACACACACACACACACACACCTACACCTACATCCCACACACATACACACATAGATACCACATACACACACACAAGCCAAAGAGCAACAGGCTGGGTCCTCCAGCCCAGAGCACCACCGGTGTCTGATATGAAAGCCTGGTTAAAATGTTTACTGATGTTCAAACACTCTGGTGATAGATGAGAACACAAAGTCTTCTCTTTCTTTCTTCCTCTCCCCTCATCCCCCCTCATCCCCCCTCATCCCCCCTCATCCCCCCTCATCCCCCCTCCTCCCCCCCTCCTCCCCCCCTCATCCCCCCTAATCCTTCCTTTCAAGCTGATAAAATCTGAGCTGTTGTCTGTAGAGCAGGCCACAGGCACAGGAACCCTGAGTTCAGTGTGTGTGTGTGCGTGTGTGTGTGTGTGTTATCATATAAATGTCTTGGTTCACTTGTGTCTCCCTCTCCTCTACCTCTCCTCCCTTTCTCTCTTCCCTCTTTCTCTGCGTGGTCTTTTCTTCCTCCTCCTCCTCCTCCTCCCTCCTCCTCCTCTCCATGTCTGGGTGAGGAGATAAGGTCAGTAGCTACTGAAGGTTCAGGGACTGATTTTCCTTTGTGAGTGTGTATGTGTGAAGGTGTGTGTCTCTCTCACACACACACACACAAATACACAGAGACACACACACACTCTTTCACACAGTCTCACACACACCTTCATTGATTACAGTAAACGCTGAAACCTTCTCTGTGGTAAGAGCAGTGATACCCTCTGTGACATTGCTTGTAAAAAGGGAAAAAGGGCTATACAAATACGATTTGATTTGATACCAGGGCAGAACAAGACTCTCTTACACACTCCCACACACACACAGACATCTGACGACACGACAACCAAGATAAATGTGCTCGGGCAAAACCCTCAAATTCCTTTGTCTGGCGCTCAACGCGCTTTCCGAGGGCAACTGTAACCGGACGCCATCCCAGAATGAAGCCTGCCGGTGGTCGTCATCAGATTGCGTGTCCTGACATCCCACACACATACACTTTTGTTTCTGCTTAATTAACACTAGCTGTCTGTGTGTTCAGGAATCCCATTCTCTTTCTCTCTCCCCCCCCCCCCCCAGTCCGTCCCTCTCGCTACTTCACTCTGCAGCCTGCCTGAGGCTAAGAGAACGTTTACACCTCAGTACCTTGAAGCCTGGTAGGAGCAGCGTGCGTGTGTCAAAGTAGAGACCAAGAGACACTACGGAACGTACCAGGTACTCCAAACTACGTGCCATCCCTTCTCTCTTTTCTATCTCTCCCAATTCTGTCTTTTTCTCCATCCCTCTATCCCTGCACCTCTCCTCATCGCTAGCCCTCCATCCTACAGGACTCCACATCAGCATGCTATCAAGATCATGCAAATGAGATGGAGATAGAGGGAGATGTAGATGAGAATGAGAGAGACAGAGAGAGGAAAGGGAGTACGAGAGGAGAGAAAGAGAGAAGGGGGAGAGAGAGAAGAGAGGATAGAGAGGGAGAAGGGGGGAGGGAGAGAGAAGAGAGGAGAGGATAGAGAGGGAGAAGGGGGGAGGGAGAGAGAAGAGAGGAGAGGATAGAGAGGGAGAAGGGGGGAGGGAGAGAGAAGAGAGGAGAGGATAGAGAGGGAGAAGGGGGGAGGGAGAGAGAAGAGAGGAGAGGATAGAGAGGGAGAAGGGAGGAGGGAGAGAGAAGAGAGGAGAGGATAGAGAGGGAGAAGGGGGGAGGGAGAGAGAAGAGAGGAGAGGATAGAGAGGGAGAAGGGGGGAGGGAGAGAG
>NC_085035.1:948348-960118 GCF_963692335.1 Osmerus eperlanus
TGTGTGTGTGTGTGTGTGTGTGTTGGTATGACTAACATCTACTCTCAGACTAAACAGTGTCAGTACACCCCTATGTCTGAGAGTGATCTGTGGTGAGCTTAGGAGAGATGAGAAGAAGAACAAGTGAGAAAGGGAAAAAATAGAAAGAGAGAAAAGAATAGAAAAGAGTGGTGTGCATTTACAACTGGCAGAGGGTTAAAAGAACTGCCATAAAACTTCAGCGATCCAAGATGGACACCCAGTTTCCTACATTCCCCACTGTGAGGTGGGTAACTGGCGTACGTACTGCGTGGCTCGCTCATGGTGACAGACTCTATGAAGTTCTGAGGGGTCATGTAGAGCTGGCCTTCGTACTCCACTGAGCTGAACAACCGAAAGCGATGCTCATGGGAAGACATGTGCACCTCTCCCTCTTCAAAGTCATACCTCGCCTTGTAACACACACACACACACATGCATACAGGTACATACACACACACACACACACACATGCATACAGGTACATACACACACACACACACACATGCATACAGGTACATACACACACCCACACACACACATGCATACAGGTACACACACACCCACACACAAACACCAGCATAAACTTGATATATTCATCACAACATCGTCTAAAAACACAAACTCTTCTCTCCTTCAACTCACACATTACTGGTGATATTAAAGTTTTAAAACATCAGCCTAACAAGTTTCTGTCACTGAAGATGCGCTAAAAGTCTATTCTTAACGCACAACACAAACTCTATTTAGGTTTCCAGAGTTTCCGTCTATAAATAGCAGCACCTCTGGCACGAGCACTCAGGACACGGAAGGCGGAAGCAGCAGCGAGCTCATTAGCATAATGCTCAGATTCCACTGCGCAAAAAAACACATTCATCTCGGCTGTAATTATATGAGGCTAAATTTAGACTACACACCCAGCGTGCCACTTCGACGTAACGGTTTTCCTGTTCTCAATGAATTTGCATACAGAGCAAATTCATTCATAAAGCTTTAATGCATATTTTGGGCGCGCTGACACTCAAGAGAGGGAGTTCACGAGGCCTACACTTCTAGAGTTGCTTGGGAGTTTACTAGTTTTATATCCGTTTGGCTACCCGTAGTCCCCAAACATGCCTAAATATGGGAATGCTGAAAATATCTCTGTGCTCGTGGGAACGACATTTTTGACATTCTGCCAAGATAGTCAAGAAGGATGATTTCAAATATTTTGATGGGTCGTTTACTTTTATCTTCTAATAACGAGACACATCTGAGTTATGTGTGAGCGTTGTGCTTAAGGTGCCATCTCCGTTGCGACGTGTGCGCGCGTTTGTGGTCAAGCTTTGACTCTGAAGATAAAGCGCAGCGGCGCAGGAACTGTACCACATGAAAGAGACGTGCGCGCGCGTGCCTTGTCATTTTCAGCACCAGCTCGAGCGGAGAGCGCTCTTCCCGCGGTCGTCTCATCCACTTGCTAACATCTCGAGACAAAAATAGTAGCTCGTTTTGTTTCCGCGTTATACCGTTGGGAATTACACTATATTTTCTTTCATGTAGGCCCACACAAAACTCACAGGGCTTCCAAATGTAAAGATGATTTCAATAACCTAAAGAACACTGTATAAAACACAAGACTCCATTTCAGCGGACTTTAACCACTTCTATGTATTCACACCATTGTGAGAGAATGGCTTTGGCAGTAACTAAGGAGACTGTCAACACGGCTGTGTGTGCGTACACTCAGTGAACTTTCAAGAACTCAGGAAGGCTTTTCTGTACGTGGCATTTCCTACCAACTGGGTGTCACTGCACGTTTACCACCCTACTACTCATTAAAGCATAGAACATCGTAGCCTACCGTTTCTTTGGCAGCGACCGCGGGAAGGGAGGGCAGAAGATCTCGGCCGTTGATGCGGTAGCAGCCCATCCTTTTCCTGCGGCTCTCGTTGTTAACGTCGTTGTAAAAATAAAACGCCACGGCTCCTCCCGCAGCCAAACACATCCCAACGGCGAGACATCTTCGTGTCCTTCCTCCGATTACCGTCTGAGCACAGTGGAGGTCGTTTCGAGGCGCGGACCACACATTTAATCTGTTCGCCACGGCTGCCAGTCTCCGAAAAGCGGCCATTACTGTTGCTATGATGATAGAATAATATTGCTGCGGATTGTGTTCCCTCTCATCGCGAGAAGTGAGATCGCCCTGGCTCAGTAGAGTAGAGGCACGGGGTGAAGTCCGAGGTTCACACAACCTGCAGACTGAGATGAAATGCTCCGATGGGTTTTAACTTCAGTAACAGAATAGTGAAGGATTCTTTCAGAAATAAGTAAACGAACGGTTGACATAAAAGTCTAGTTTATCTTGCTCGGAGAGATGGCGACAAATATACAGAATATTCTGACTTGCAACTTTCAGATGCAAATGCTAGGAAATCCCTCATTCAAAAGACTCGGGGTTTAAACAAACAATCCGTGGTTCCTTAAACGACTTCTTAACCAATAGTGAAGTTATAAAGTTATAAAGGTCCTGTTTTACAGTCTTCCTAAACCAATCATGAAACAAAGTGAAAACCTTTCTTTTTAGTCTTTAAGTCAAAACATTACCCCCTCCCCCCCCACACACACACACACACACACAAACACACACACACAACTCGCGCGGTACAGGATCAAAGTGCTATAGATGTAGACGCAACTAAGATGATCAACTCTACGCTGCTTCTGACTCATTGCATTATGCTGTGTAACATCTCTGTGCCAGGTCGGCGGGGGCTATCCCAGCGTCTTTGATGGCAACGCCACCTGCTCATGTTAAAAGGCTGAGTAGTTTCCCCATCAATCCGTTTACAAGGTTATAAGGACATCAAACAATTATGAATTTACAACCTTTACTGACTGAGAGCTGCTCTATTGTGAGAACGGGGGTCTTTAGATTTGTCATCTCACGACCAATGTCATCACAGAAATTTGGCAAGTAATTGACGTCTTCATTGTAGCGCATCATTGATCCTCGAGACCCCCCTTATCCCCTTTGCCCTCCCCCTTTTTTGTTCCCTCGTGCGCATCTGGATTGATCCCCACGCCCCCCCCCCCCTCCCTGCCCCCCTCTCCTCCGCTCCTTTCGCGCTGCCCACTTTATCGATTTTGTTTTAAAGGTATTTTTGGAAATCATAAATACAAATGAGCCGGGGCATGCCGAGTGTCCCCGGGGAGGTGGGGGAGGGTGGTGGGGTGATAAATCACCAAGGTGTGGAAATGGTCTCGAGGTCATTTACCAAGCAGTCGATTCGTGGCAGATACAAGAGGACACGCGAGCTCTGGAGGTGGTAGCCTATCCGGGGTGATCAACAGCCGGTCATAATCAATTCAATGGGTTAGGAAGACAGTGGGACAGTCAGTCCAGCACACACACACACACACACACACACATTCTAGTCACGGTAGCCTATCTCTCTGTAAACCATGGGTGTTTTGAACAGGATAAACTGCACCTTTAAGGGATCTTGGTTTCTTCAGTGTCAAGTACCTGGGTATTTTGAAGCCTGTGTGTTCAAACAGGTTTATTATTCCTCCCTGTTGTTAGTACTCGTCTCCTACAAGATCTTTGAACTTTGATCGTTGGCTTCTTTGATTCACAAAAGGGGGGCTGTTTTCAAAACCACAATTAAGAGTAGCGCCGTTCAAAGGTGCTGAGGCGATCAGTGAGGTTTGGTGTTGAGTACCCAACTGATGTCGTTTGCACAGATGTGCACGCGGGGTTATTTGGGAGGGGGTCGGTGGGGTGAAACGCAGCCCACTCGGCAGCCCGCAGTGGGTTACATAAAACGATAAAACGTAAATCAACACCTGTGTGAAAATAAGGGGGGTTTCACCACACACACACACACGCACACACACACACACACACACACACACACGCACACACACACACACATACACAAACACCTGAGTCACTTGGAGGCGGGGGTCCTTAAGCAGTTTAGTGTTATAGCCCACGTCTTTCATGCTGTTCCTCTCTCTCTCTCTCTCTCTCTCTCTCTCTCTCTCTCTCTCTCTCTCTCTCTCTCACGCGCGCACACACACACACACACACACACTGCTGCAGGGTAAGCCACTCTTGACAGTCAGTGCGATTCTTAACTCAAAGGACCGCCCCTCTCATCCCCTCTTTTTATTTTTTCTCTCCTCTCCCTAGCCTCTCTCCACCTGCCATACGTCTTACACACACACACGCACGCACACACGCACACACACGCACGAGGATCCCGCTGGCTGCTCTTGCTTTAGTGCACCAAACCTCTTGGAGCCGAGAGACCGTAGTGCGCATTCCCTCGCGACAGCGCCGTAGGAAAAAACCCTTCTTCATTAAGACTACATGCGTTTTATAAAAGGAACAACTCCTATTTTTTCACTTGCTCTATCTCTCTTTTTTTCACCTCCCCCGTTTTAGCTACAGCAATCTCTTATAGTCCGGCTACTTTTCTTAATCCATGGGAAGGGAGAATGACTGCGAGATGCCAATGAAACTCAACATCAAAGCTGAGGGGACGTACAGGGGTCTGGGAGTAATGTTTCAAACAGAGAAATCTATAAAGAGCGTCATTAGCATAAAAGGCAAGAGGGTTCATTTACATACGGAATATATTTAAAGTGGAACTCCCCTCCTTCTGGCACGCACACTATCATCTGAACACGCAGTGAGCACGAGCTGACTGGGAGCAGTGAGTAGCGCTCCAACGGTAACCGCATCAACGGCTAGAGAAGGAAAAGCAAAACGCACGAGAGGACTACCTAACGCTGGGGAAACAGAGCAGAGGGGAGTATCCCGAGTTCCCAAGAGAGCATGTGTTAAACGGTGGAACGGAAAACGCGGATGTAAATATAACGGGAACAGCAAATAACCGCAATCAGTGACTGCGCAAAACACACACACATCCTCAGGATTTCTGTTTGAGGGAGAGGCAGACACACATACACACGTTAACTTTTCTCCCGGTACAAGACGTTTGAAGCTCGGGGCTGTTCCGTGAATCGGTGATGGGGGCAGTGGGCGAGGTGGGCAGCTTCTCGCACGGTCTGGATAGCTTCAGTCACGGTTCACATTTTGTCCTGACTCCCGCGGTAGACTCAACCGGACTGATGGGAAGCGAACACCTTCTCTCCGCCGAACGGCTGTCACGGAGCACGCCCTCGGACTTAACGCACCTCAAGGGGATCTTACGGAGACGGCAGCTCTACTGTAGAACCGGCTTCCACCTCGAGATCCAACCTGACGGTACAGTGCAGGGCACGCGGAAGGACCACAGCAGATTCGGTAAGAAGCCAGTACCTGCAACAGCAAAACAGTTATTGCGGTGTTATAGCAAAGGCGACGAAATAAATCAAATTATTTCATGATTAGTTTCAACTACTGTAGGCTACATACCTGTATTACTACACCAGACGCTAAGTGGATACGTTGTAGCCCGCACTCACTCATATTTGACCCACTAGCAAATATTTGCATTTATTTTATCCACACACCTCGTTTCCTCTCGGTGGATAAGAATGGTGTAATGTGTGTACCTTTCTCCTCTGATCCTGACACTATTATGCTCATGAGTGCTGATTAGCCCTTCTGAGCCGAGAACCGATTTGGCTCAGTCTCTCGGTCACAACGCTCCGGTTAACTCAGTTCGAGTGGTCGCTTTGAACTTTGATAAGGGAGGAGAAAAATGACAAGCGAACCGCAGTTTTCTGCAGGGAAATTACGTTGTATTATTTTAAGGTCTTTGTAGGTTTCCCTCAAGAAAAGCAGTCTTTAGTGGGTCTATTTCTGTCAACACATTCACTGGACGCTGATATGACCTTTGACCCTCTGCAGGTATCCTGGAGTTCATCAGCCTGGCTGTGGGCCTGGTGAGCATCCGCGGGGTGGACAGCGGTCTGTACCTGGGCATGAACAACAAGGGTCAGCTGTACGGATCTGTAAGTACCCACACACCATCATGGATGCACCTGTATGGAGGTGAAAACACAGAGACTGCGTCTCATCTCGCCTCTCTTTGTTTGTACAGAATGTTTTATACACTGTGCAACCATACTGTACACCCTAACTGTACACACACACACACAGTTGGGATTGTACAGTGTGTGTGTGTGTGTGTGTGTGTGTGTGTGTAGGGATTGTTAATGAAACAGCAAGATCACATACTCCTTTGTTGCATAACATCTCACTAATCACCTCTCTCTCTTCCTGTCTCCCTCCCCTCTCCCCCCTTCCGTCCTCCAGGTGAAGCTGTCAGCAGAGTGTGTGTTCAGGGAACAGTTTGAGGAAAACTGGTACAACACGTACTCCTCCACTCTCTATCGCCACGGCGACCGAGGGGCCTTCTACTATGTCGCCCTCAACAAAGATGGCTCCCAGAGGGCCGGGGCGAGGTCCCGGCGACACCAGCGCTTCACACACTTTCTGCCTCGGCCTGTGGACCCCGACCGGGTACCGGAGCTGTACCAGGAGGTGATGGAGCAGAGCTGAGGAACGTCAGTGCCGGGAGGAGGAGGGAGGGGTTCCGCCTGGAGAACGGAGAACCAGAGGGAACGGAGAACGCTGGGTTTTCCTGAGGACTCTCCCGTGAAGAGTGTCTGCATGTCCTTGCCTGGCTCCTCCTCCTGGCCCTCTGACACATTTTTACACTGAAACAAGATGGCGACTTGATTGTTGCGCCGGGGCGGTGGGCGGGAGGAGGCAGGCCTGAGGGCAGCAGGGTCAAAGGTCACCGGCTCTAATCACAGCCCCTAATGCTTTGTGTCCTGATGTGGTTGGACCAGGGATAAGGAACTACATGTGTTGAATAAACTGACCTTGTTTTCCTGAGGAGGGCTGGTGGCCATCTTTGTTTTCAGCACTGCTGATGTCATCTTTACAGGACAGGAACTGATTGGTTGATGAGAGATTCTTATTGGTTGACGGTGGAAGTAAGGGAAGAAGAAGAAGAAGAAGTGGGTGGTCCTCCAGCGGAGTGTGGAGGACCTGCTGTTCCTCTGTGGTACCCGAAAGTGAACTACCATGTTCTGATGGAACGTTCTAGAAGCCTAGTGAAGGAATTCTGTTTTGTACCTCTGTGATTGCATTCTATAACTGAAAACACGCATGGGACTGCATCAAAAACCTGTTTAAACCTGTTTTTCTTTATTTATGCATTTTTTGGAGAAAATATATATTTATTTTATATATTTATTTATTTTGAGAATATATTTTTACAGGTACATGTAAGATATAATAAAAAAAAAGAGGCCATGACAGTTGAGAGATTTATTTTGTGCCACTGCGTATAATTAATCCACGTCCTCACTGTAACTGACGGAAAAAGTAGTTTTCCTAGAAGAAAACAAGCGTCACATCTACTGAGCTCGTTACCAGGGCGACCCTGTTCCTCTCTCATGTCCTAAAAGCGCGCCGGCCTGGCGCCATGTCATCAGAAAGAGCCAATGAGCCCCACTGAGATCCGGTGAAGAATAAAGATAAACTGCTGAACTCGAAACAGCTCCTTCTGATCTGTCTCCTTCTGTTATTCTGTCGTTCAGGTCACCCAGAGAGGTAGAGAACAGGAGGTGAAGGTGAGGAGGGTTGGGTCAGACGCAGGTGATCACCTGATAGGTAAACAAATACAATTAATCTGTTCAGTTAGCAGCTAGCATTCAAAGCCACGTTCAAGGTTGCAATCGAACCTGCTACCTTTTGATCTGCAGTCAAAATCTTTCAGCTCTGAGCTGAACCCACCCCCAACTAACTCTTAAAACACCATCAGAGTACTCATCAACACAGCTGTCATCGTCACGCTCACATTCTCTCCACCTAGGAGGGGACAAATGAAGGAAGGTAGGAAGGTATAAAAGGACGGATGCCATATGAATGTGAACAAGACCCACAGGTGACGATGTTTCCTCTCAGAAGCAAACCCAGCCCGCCTCCCGCGCCTCTCCCTGTCCTGAAGAGGTGATGAACGCAGACTGAGATAAAGGACAGGAACAAGGAGGAGCGGAGGAAAAGAAAAACATGAGGTCATCGGTGTCGACGGAGGGATCTGGGGCGACGACACTTGGAGAGAGGGAGGAGGAGAGAGGGAGGAGGAGAGAGAGAGGAGGAGAGAGGGAGGAGGAGAGAGGGAGGAGACGCAGCAATTTCAGGTGAGACTGCAGGTCCTCCCTTCTCTCTCACTCCTCCTCTGTCTGTTATTCTGCCTTTCATCCTTTGTGACTCATCCCTCTGTTTCCCATGACTGACTGATAGGAGAGTTAGCTGGCTGGCTGTCAGTGGACAGCAGGGGAGGGGAGAGGAGAGGAGGGGAGGGGAGAGGAGGGGAGGGGAGAGGATAGGAGGGGAGGGAGGGGAGAGGAGAGGAGGGGAGAGGAGGGGAGGGGATAGGAGGGGAGAGGAGGGGAGAGGAGGGGAGGGGAGGGGAGAGGAGAGGAGGGGAGGGGAGGGGAGGGGAGGGAGGGGAGGGGAGAGGAGAGGAGGGAGAGGAGGGGAGGGATAGGAGGGGAGAGGAGGGGAGAGGAGGGGAGGGAGGGAGAGGAGAGGAGAGGAGAGGAGAGGAGGGGAGAGGAGGGGGAGGGGATAGGAGGGGAGGGGAGAGGAGAGGAGGGGAGAGGAGGGGAGAGGAGGGGAGGGGAGAGGAGAGGAGAGGAGGGGAGAGGAGGGGAGGGGATAGGAGGGGATAGGAGGGGAGAGGAGGGGAGGAGAGGAGGGGAGAGGAGGGGAGGGGATAGGAGGGGAGGAGAGGAGGGGAGAGGAGGGGAGGGGATAGGAGGGGAGGGGAAGGGAAGGGGAGAGGATAGGAGGGGAGGGGAGGGGATAGGAGGGGAGAGGATAGGATAGGATAGGAGGGGAGGGATCAGGATCAGAGATATTGACACACACAGCTGTGTCAGGTACCTGTCAGGATGAGGGTGTGTTTGTGTAACTGTTGGAGTGTCTGACTTTGTTGTGGGAAGGTGAGGAGGTGTGACAGGGATGGGTTGCGTACAGAGGAGCGTGTGTGCTGCAGGTTTGTGTGTGTGAATCTGTGTCAGAGTTTGTGTGTGAGCGTGTGTGAGTGAGTGTGAATCTGTGTCAGAGTTTGTGTGTGAGCGTGTGTGAGTGAGTGTGAATCTGTGTCAGAGTTTGTGTGTGAGCGTGTGTGAGTGAGTGTGAATCTGTGTCAGAGTTTGTGTGTGAGCGTGTGTGAGTGAGTGTGAATCTGTGTCAGAGTTTGTGTGTGTGAGTCGTGTGTGAGTGAGTGTGAATCTGTGTCAGAGTTTGTGTGTGAGCGTGGTGTGAGTGAGTGTGAATCTGTGTGATGGTGAGCCAGGGGTTTCTCCTGACTGGGAGCGTGTTTGACTGATGTGGGAACATGTGTGTGTGTGTGTTCCTACCTCTGTCTCTCCTCCACCCTATCACTCTCTCCTTACCTCACCCTCCCTCCCTCCCTCTCCCTCCCTCACCTTCCTTCCCTCCCTCCCTCCCGCTCCTGTCTAGGGGTTTCCTCCGCAGGTAGATAAATCAGACAGGAGAGAGAGAGAAGGGAAATTCACTTCACATTAGTCTTCTTGATTATGTTATTTCTAGTTACAAAGAGGGCATTAGGTTTCCTAGTTTGTTTAAGGAGAGATGGATATAGAAAGAGAGAGAGATGGAGATAGAAAGAGGACGAGAGTAGAGAAAAAGATGAGAATTAAAGAGGGTGAGGAGACCAGAGTGTGTCATGTCTTGCACACATTTGAAAACTACAATGTTATTGTCCCAGTGTGTGTGTGTGTGTGTGTGTGTGTGTGTGTGATGTTTCTCTCACACAGGTGTAGAAGTGATCTCTCTTTGTGGGTGTAGCAGCCTACCCAGGTGTTCTGTTCTCACTCACTACACACACACACACACACACACACACACACACACACACACACACACACACACACACACACACACACACTCACACACACACACACACTCGACACAGGCACACACACAAAGAGTTCTCTGATCTTTTTTTATGGATGAGAGTAGTGGGAACATGGAAGCCTGCCTGCCTGCCTCTCTCTCTCTCTCTCTCTCTCTCTCTCTCTCTCTCTCTCTCTCTCTCTCTCTCTCTCTCTCTCTCTCTACCTCCTCCTGTCTCTCCAATTCTGTAAAAGCGTGTTAAGAATTCAACGCAAAACCCCAAACAATGCCTGCAGAGCTGAATAAGGATTGTATCCATCGTAAAAAAAATTACACAATGCAGAGTAGATCAATCTCATGTCAGCATAGTTGCTATGTCTCAGTCATTCCCAGTGAGAACCTAGGATTAATTAGCCACAATGAATGTATTTGAGTCTTTACAAGCTGAACGAAGCCATGTCTGGTTAGCACATCATCACAGCTTAACACAACAGAACACACCACCACTAATTACACAGTTAAGTAGGAATGATAGAAAACCAGGCAGAAATCTAACTTGAATCTGCTGGGGTGTTTACAAACTGCAGCATGTTTACACACACACACACACACACACACACACGCACACACACACGTACACTCTTGGAAGCTTCAATCTTACAATCTTGTTTAGTTAAAGCCAGGTGATGGCCACTGTGACCGAGAGAAATAAACAGAGAGAGAGGAAGAGAGAGAGAGAGAGAGAGAGAGAGAGAGAGAGAGGAAGAGAGAGAGAGAGAGACAGAGAGAGAGAGGGAGAGAGAGAGGGAGAGAGAGAGAGAGGAAGAGAGAGAGAGAGAGAGAGACAGACAGAGAGAGAAATAAACAGAGAGAGAGGAAGAGAGAGAGAGAGAGAGAGAGAGAGAGGAAAGAGAGAGAGAGAGAGGAGAGAGAGAGAGAGAGAGGAAGAGAGAGAGAGAGAGAGAGAGAGAGGGTGAGAGAGAGAGGTACTCCACCTTCACGTGTTACCTTCCAGAATCTTCCAACACGACAGCAGGTGTTGTAAGCAGCACCAGTAAACATGCACTCCTCCACCATACTCGTTACCTTCATGATGAAACTGTTTCACTCTGGAAACCACCAATACATGTTGTGATCCTCTGATTCTGGTAGCGAACACATTTACTGTGTTAATGTTTAAGCCAACACAGCCTGATGTTAGTCATGTTTTCTAGAGTGAAAACCACACCAGAGAAGGGAAGCTGATTTCGCGTGACGTATTTGGGTCTGTTGACAGAATGAATTCAGAAAGAAGGAAAGGGAGGGAGGAGGAGAGGGAGGGTGTAGAGATCCCTTTTTTCCTGTTCCTCTGCTCCTCTCTTCCTCTCCTCTCCTCCTCTCCTCTCTTCCTCTCTTCCTCTCCTCTCCTCTCCCCTCTCCCCTCTCCTCCTCTCCTCTCTTCCTCTCCTCTCCTCTCCTCTCCTCCTCTCCTCTCTTCCTCTCCTCTCCTCTCTCCTCTCCTCTCCCCTCTCCCCTCTCCCCTCTCCTCCTCTCCTCTCCTCTCTTCCTCTCCTCTCCTCTCCCCTCTCCCCTCTCTGAACTCCCAGACTATCCTAAGTAATTAAAACAAGTAGAGCTAAATTGAAGCATATTGAACTAATCTCTGTCACACTCACTCTTTCTCTCACACACTCACTCTCACTCACTAACACAAACACACACACAGTTTCCTGTCGATACATCACTTGCCAGGCAGTATTGATCGGATAGAGCATACTTCTCTCTCAGAGTAGAGGGCCTTTCTCTGTAATGTGTGTGCGTGTATGTGTGTATGTGTGGATATTCTGGGATGTCCAATATTGCTGCAATTTCCCCAAACTAATTTAGGGTTCCTTGCTC
>NC_085035.1:960318-987818 GCF_963692335.1 Osmerus eperlanus
CCTCTCTCACTATCTCTCCTTCAATTTCTCCCTCTCTCTACTTCCTCCTCTCGCTCCCTCCTTCTCTGTCTCCCTGCCTCACCTCTTCTCTATCCTCTCTCCTCCCTCCTCTCTCCTCTATCCTCCCTCCTCTCTCCTCTCTCCTCCCTCCTCTCTCCCCCCCCAACACTGTCTCTGGAGATCTCAGGGAGGGGTGGAATTCCCTGGCCACATTCCAAACCCCTCTCTCAGTAGCTTCCTCTCCTACTCTCCTTGATGAGACCTCTCCTTTCCTCCTAACCTTTGATGGCTGTGGAGGGGATGATTGAGTTACCCTATTAGCTCCAGGAAATAAGTAAAGAGAAAGGGGAGAGAGAAGAGGGGGCAGTGTGGCTCAAGAGACAGTTTATTTCCCACAATGTAAGGACATTAACATTTCTCATTTCAGTTCCTAAAAGAAAAGTACCAAAAGAGAGTACTTCTTGACAGGCTGCTAAATCAACAACAACACCAACAAGAATCATTAGCTAGCCACGTAGTAAGTTCACTAAGCCACACTGCCTGTCTTATCCTATTGCAACGACAATAAAGTTTCTCCTCATTTGAATTTCTAATCAAGCACTCTTGGGTGGGCCACAGTTGTTTGTTGCTTAGCGACTGTTGTCGGGGACGTAGTCACAAAGTGAGGCTAACACCGCTAGTAATGTTAGCTCTAATATTGTGTTCAGTAAGTGGACGGCATGCGCTATTAGCATCCTGGCTATCAGCTGTAATGGTGCTGTTGATACAAGGTATAGACTGTTTACCTGAGCCCAGCTTTATGGAGGGCCTGTTCAGTTCTGGTAAACTAAGATAAAACAGCCTGAGATAAGCAGATTTTAGGGAGAAACACACACACACACACACACACACATGCACATACACACAGGAGGATGAGTCAATTCCCGATCCAGGATATTTACGTTTGTACATTGGTATGTCTCATTAGGATGTGGTCACAGCTGTGTGTGTGGTGTGTGTGTGTGCGTTTATGCTCTACATATGGAATCAAACTAGGCCTACTTTCTTTAACACATGCATGTATGTGTGTGTATATGATTGTGTGTGTGAGAGTGTGTGACACTCTGCTTGTGGACGCAGTTCTTCCCTTCATCAAGTCCGGCCTCTCTCCCTGTCTTCTATACATATCTCTTTTCCCGTCATCCTCCTCTCCCACCCCTTCCTTTCCCTCTCTCTGTCTCTCACACACACATACTATATCTTCCATTTTTTCCACCCTGCTCCGTTTGAAATCTGCCTCCTACACATGATCCACTGATCCTGTCTGAGATCCTTCCTTCCTCACACACACACACACACACACACAAGGCAGGCAGGCATCCCCTATTCTCCCTGCTTTCACAAAACGTACATAATTTGTACTGTTACTGTATGAGGGTTTCACAATAAAAGCCCATGGGGAAGGAGATGAAAATGAATTAAGGTTAGTGCGTGAGGGTTTCACAGTAAAAGCCCCATGGGGGGAAGAACATTTGTAAAGGTTTACGTGTGAGGGTTTCACAATAAAAGTTTCCCTTGGTGGATGAATAGTTAGATTGTGATAGTGGTGAAGTCATTTGGCAATGTCAGCTTTATTTAGCCCTGCAGACAGAGATAGCTGTTCTCAGCTCCATGTTCCTCATTCATTATAATGCATGTAACCCCCTCAATCACACACACATACACACACAGACACACACATAACACAGTGTTTTGAAGCCTAATAAGGCTCCCAGACCTGGTCTACAATCAGAATTTATCATTAAGTATAACTCTGCTCTATCGTTCCAGAGCCAACTATGCACTTACACCCACACACACACACAAACACACACCCACATGCAAACACACACAAACACACACCCCACATGCAAACACACACATTACTCCTGCCTCGTAAAGAAACGCTTGTGTCACTCCGAAAAATCTAAGTCTGAAACTCTATGTAACCTGACGCCACAATGTAGCCCTGAACAAAAACACGGAGACCAACATCACTCACACGAAGAGAGAGAGAGGAGAGAGAGAGAGAGAGAGAGAGAGAGAGAGAGGAGAGGAGAGAGAGAGAGAGAGAGAGAGAGGGAGAGAGAGAGAGAGAGAGAGAGGGGGAGGGAGGGAGGGAGGGAGAGGGAGAGGGAGAGAGAGAGAGAGAGAGAGAGAGAGAGAGAGAGAGAGAGAGAGAGAGAGAGAGAGAGAGAGAGAGAGAGAGAGAGGGGGGGAGGGAGAAAGAGAGACAGGGAGCCAGTGAAGGAGAAAAAGGAGATAGAGACAGAGATAAAGAAAGAGACAGAAATGGAAACAGAACAGCAGAGAGACGAACAAAGAAAGAAAGAGTTTGTGTATTTTGGCGATGGAGAATATCGTGGGAGGTTTATGTTATTAACTTGGAGGGAAATGTAAATATATATGCTGTGGGACTATAACTTTATATCTACAGTCCAAAGCTGTGTTTTTTATTGACGAAAGCCCATTTTCTGGAGACGGCACCATCTCTGAACCAGCCAGGTGGAGTGTGCCAGTCACACACACAACCACTCACACACATGAACACACCACACACACAACCACTCACACACATGAACACACACACACACAACCACTCACACACACAACCACTCACAACACACAACCACTCACACACATGAACACACACACACAACCACTCACACACATGAACACACACAGACACAGAGAGCCCATTGGGGGTCTGACATAACGGGGGGGGCGGGGGGGTGAGAAAGGCCAAAAATATATCCACCCCCACACATTCCTGTAGGCCCCCCTGAACCTACATGATGGACACACACACATACACGTGTACACTCACACACAAACACACACGTATTCACATACACACATTCTCACACTCCCCTTGAACCTCCAGGACACACACACACGCTTATACAGTCACACAACACAGGACACACACACACGCTTATACAGTCACACAACACAGGACACACACACACGCTTATACAGTCACACAACACAGGACACACACACACGCTTATACAGTCACACAACACAGGACACACACACACGCTTATACAGTCACACAACACAGGACACACACACACGCTTATACAGTCACACAACACAGGACACGCACACACGCTTATACAGTCACACAACACAGGACACACACACACGCTTATACAGTCACACAAAACAGGACACACACGCTTATACAGTCACACAACACAGGACACACACACACGCTTATACAGTCACACAACACTGGACACACACACACGCTTATACAGTCACACAACACAGGACACGCACACATGCTTATACAGTCACACAACACAGGACACACACACACGCTTATACAGTCACACAACACAGGACACACACACACGCTTATACAGTCACAAAACACAGGTCACGCACGTATACACTCGCACAACAAACACTTATACACACGCACGTGCACTCATTCAACACACACACATATGCACTCATGAGACACGTACGGAAACGTGTACGAAGTCACCACACACAGACACAACACACACACATCACACGGACACTTAACACACCCAGCACACACATCGTACACACACACATTATTCCACAAGGGCATGAGTCATAGGGAAGAAGGAGGCTGCACCATCACTGAACCCAAACAACAACAAGTAGACCAGTGAAGTGTGAGGACTGGAATGTCTGCCAGTCACACACACACTCCTCACTTTTTCCCTCACACACTCACACACAACCTCCCTCACACACAACCTCCCTCACACACTCACACACAACCTCCCTCACACACAACCTCCCTCACACACTCACACACAACCTCCCTCACACACTCACACACAACCTCCCTTACACACTCACACACAACCTCCCTCACACACAACCTCCCTCACACACAACCTCCCTCACACACTCCCACACAACCTCCCTCACACACAACCTCCCTCACACACTCACACACAACCTCCCTCACACACAACCTCCCTCACACACAACCTCCCTCACACACTCACACACAACCTCCCTCACACACTCACACACAACCTCCCTCACACACAACCTCCCTCACACACTCACACACAACCTCCCTCACACACAACCTCCCTCACACACTCACACACTCCCTCACACACACCCTCACCCTCTGATTGGACCGACAGACAGATGCTGACTACAGACATCTTGACTAAGTTGTTGACTAGACAGACATCTTGACAGTTGTTGACTAGACAGACATCTTGACTCAGTTGTTGACTGGCCGTGAGCGATGATGATGGCCAGTCACCTGATCACATACATAGCTGAGAGAGAAAACAGGCAAGGGAGAGAGAGAGAGAGAAAAAGAGAGAGACAGAGACAGAGATGTAGAGGTAGAGAGAATGTGTTTTTCCAGCCTTAACAGTCATTAAATCAAATAACAACCTGTACTGATTTATTGCTATGCTGATATGACCTAGATTTCCTCTCTCCATTTCTTTCCCTTTCTCTTGCTCCTTCTTATCTCTCTCCCTCTTTCTATCTCCCTATCTCTCTCTTTCTCTCTCTCCCTCTCTCTTTGTCTCTCTCTCTCCCTCTTTCTCCTTCTCACTCAGAGAGGCACTCACAAGAAGGAGGGATCCAGGTTAAACCAATCAATCACAGATAGACCAGAGAGCTCACTATGTACAAAACCTGTAAAACTATGAGCTCACATGGCCTGCATGAATGATTAACTGAAGCTGAAACTGAAACTCACAGAACGACTTTGAAAGTGCTTTTATTGAGTTATATCTTCTGAGTGGGAAGACCAACTTTAGTCTACAATTTTTTTTACATCAATATTATCATAGTTATTTAACGTTTTATCGACATTATTTAACACGAGGAGACGACAATGCACACTTAAAATACACATTAGGCTAATTATCTGCAGGTCTTAATAATTTACAAATAAAATTATGTGTCATACCAGGTGTGACTTCCTCATTTCTATTCAGGCCTAAATAAGCAAAAAATATATAATTCTAAAGCAACATTCCAAAAACATTCTCCGTTAAAAGGTGTCGATGTCTACATGGACCGGTACAACAAAGGCGCACTTGTTTCTTTTAATTTACACCTTGATTTAATTCCCATTAACCGCTCACCACATTCATGACGGACTTATAAATCTCACACTATGTGGTGGTTAGTAATATCTCCATTTACATTTAGTCATTTAGCAGACGCTCTTATCCAGAGCGACTTACAGTAAGTACAGGGACATTCCCCCGGGGCAAGTTGGGTGAAGTGCCTTGCCCAAAGACACAACTTCATTTGTCACAGGCAGGAATCGAATCGGCAACCTTCTGATGAATAGCCCGATTCCCTAACCACTCAGCCATCTGACCCCCCTGTGGAATATTTGTTATGAAGTGGTTCCAGCATCTGCTACGCAAGCATCTTACACAGGGCTAATAATGCGTTATATCTGGGCCCAGTCCCAGGAAACCATAATAAGTCATTGCTTATTGCTTGCTCGTCCCATGCCGGAACTGTAACAACTTTCTGTCTTGTCAAGATTTTTTGGCAGGTTGGGGAAATGTAGGGGCGTGGAGTGTACCGGGAACTTGAGCCAAAGGTTTAACAAGTTTTTTCTTATATTCTATTCTATTCTATGCATCTCTATTTTATTCTGATTTCTTCTATGTCAATGCACTAAAATATCGATGTACTGACTATTTGGATCCATGAGGATATAAAGGTAAATCTCCATCCATAGTTTCCTTACGACTGCTTTCTGTCATTGATCTCTCAAATAAACCTCGGCCACACTGGATTAGCCTACTTTATACTGAGAGTAGTTTAAACAAAACTGGACAAACCTAATAATTGATGACAAACATATAGCATAAATGCACTTTTTCCCAATTCTCTCAATCCTTCGGTGAGTTTCAGGAGCTGCATCGCAACTGACAATCCTTACAAGAATTCGTGTCATTTCTTGGAACTTCGCGTGCCAATATACGAGTTAAGCAAGCTCGGTCTCTTCAACCTTCACATTCCCTTGCGCCCCTGTCGCAAATGCCACAACACAATAGCAGAACAACAACAACAAAACGAGCCAAACCCTTACCTGTGAGATGGACATGTTGAGGTAGAGAAACAGCCCTGTTGTGGAGGCTATCTGCAAAACGACCACCACGATGACCACCATCGCGACCCACGTTCTGGAGGGGGTCTCCCGCCGGGGACGCGCCGGTGCCGGGACCATCATATAGGTGGTAGACTCGCTGCTCACCGACCTGAAGTAATCCTGCTGTTGCTGGTTGTTCTGAGTAGCCATGGCATTCCCAACTCATGAGTAAACTAAACAATGTCAAACGACGAAGCCAAAAACAACGATCCAGGGACAACTCAGACGTGACCTGCCACCGAAAGAGTCCTTTCATTCGTCTCTGCGGTGGGAGACGAGAACGAGAAATGTGGAAACGAGAGAAAGATAAAGAAAGAGAATAAGGGGGTCCAGTGTGACAGAGAAAGAGACGGTCTGCTGCTGCTTGGTCTGTAAGCTGCGTTAACTCTAGACTTGCTGGGGTTCGAGCCTTTGGCGAGACTTCTCAGCGCGAGGGTTTTCAACTCCTCCAAGGAGCAGTGCGCGCTGTCGGTTAACCTCTTCGTCACCTGCGCGCGTCCACAACTCCCTGCCTCGCGCGCACGGAGACAGACAGTGTGTAGCCTACCAGAGAAAAAAACCCTCAACTTTTATTGTTGAGAAAAGTTATTTTAGATATGAAAACCAGTACGGAACGTCATTTCAAAATATAGCCTGATTGTTTTCATAGGCGAGACAACTTTAGAGTTATGAGTTGAGACATGTTGTTTAGCCATAACTATGAATCAGACTAGAATAACAAACCAAGTTCCATAAAGTTGTTTTTTTTGTTGTTGTTTTTTGTTGTTGCTTAATACACTAAAGGATAGGGCCATCAAAACAATGTACTACATCAAACCACAGTGAATTTAGTTATAATAGACTACAATATATTGGATTGGTTGATAAGTGGTTGTTAACGGACCAAACGGATTGAATTTAAATCTGAAAACCGTTTCAAAGAGTCATAGGCTAGCAGTTCTTAAAAAACTAAATATTAGCCTATAGGCTAGCTAGTCTAATGACTAAATGACGTAGCTGGAGGGCTCCGTTCGAAATAAATGATTACATCGGAAACGAGTAGCTAATGGAGTCAGACTGTTTGAAAGTCAGTGTTTTCATTGAAATGGCAAACAACTGGCTATCTTTATTTCCGTTTCTTCACCTCGCAGCTGGGTCTGTGTGTGTGAGACCATCGCAGTCTGTCGACATGGTTTAGCCTACAGGGACGGGAGACAGATGGCGGGGGAAGAGCTGGTTGGGGCCCCGCCAGCTCGGCCGGTACCGAGACCTCTGCCTCTCTCACTCTTACACCTCAGTTCCGCAACCAACTGGGCTCCCGGTTTCACGTCAGACCACGGGGTAAGCTGGACAAGAATCATTGGAAGCAAACAGGCCTCAAGGCGCACCGCGCACGTGGCGTTTGTTTCGAGTCACTCTTTGATGGAGTGTGAAGCCAACCGTCTCTTTGTCAAATGGTAAGAGTGGGAGAAAACCGTTATCTCACGGTCCTGTCCGCCTGTTTATGAAGGATGCAATAATGTTGCCCAATTACACAGCGGAGGAAATAATACCATCACTCACACTTCGATATGGTCGTTTCGCAGACGATAAAAGAGGAATTTTTCTCACAAGGAACCGCTGACCCTCTACTGCCAGTGCTGCCAAAACCTGTCAGCAGATAAACTAACACTACTCTGTATCAAACCTTCTAACAAAGCCAGCTCCACTCCCGCGCATTCTCGCGGCTCCTGTGTGTCTGGTTGTCTACCTCTGTGATTTGAAGGAAGATATAAGGCAGAGAATTACCCTATGCCCGGCACCTGGACTGAAGGCTGGAAGGTTTGAAGCATTCCTTTAACCTTCTGTTGTTCTGTAATGTTATTTTACCCTTTAAACTATGGACGGAGAGAGAGAAAGCTATGTTTTAAAAACACCACACCATGTTTTAAAAACACCACTCCCCCCACCCACCCCACACAGACACCAAGAGCAGAGAGAAAGAAAGAGAAAGTGGGATGGAGTGATTGGAAGGATAAAGTGAGAAAGGGGGAGAAAAGAGAGGGATAGAGAGAACGAAAGGTGAGGGACTGGAAGAGAGAAGGATGAAGGGCGAGAGGAGGGACAAACGAAAGAGGAAGAAGAAAGACACGGGGGAAAGATACTCTGTAGGAGGAATGAGAGAGGGCGAGAGAGACATGTGAGACATGCGAGAGAAACGAAGGAGAGAGAGAGGTGGTCATATAACACACAAAGTAGCTCGCTACAGGGATCTGGCGTTGTGTTGAACTCTCTCTCACACAGACACACACGCACACACACAGAAGGGCTAGTTGTAGACCAGGGGATTACATTGACAGAGGCTATTTTTCTCTTTTCCTTGCCAATATCATCCCCTCATCTATACATGCTTTGTATGCTGCAACCCCTCTCTTCCTCCTCGTCCTCCCTCCATCAGGCTTATTCTGCCAACTGTTCCACCCTTGACACAGGAAGAACGCTTGTCCAGATGCAGTGTGTGTGTGTGTGTGTGTCCTCTCTGATACCACAGCTGTCCGTCTGGCCCTGTGTGTGTGTGTGTGTGTGTGTGTGTGCATGTGTCGGCCTTGCTGTGTTTTCGATATCCAGATAACTCGACATATGAAACCAGTCTGTGTACATACAAATGAGGTGTGTGTGCATGTATGTTAGTGTGTGTGAGTGAACGTTTGCATTTGAGCATATAAGGGTGTGCGAGGGAGGGAATGTGTGTGTACGTAAGAGTGTGAGTGAGTATATTCGTGTGTATGTGTGTGAGTATATAAGTGTGTGTGTGAGTGTGTGTGTGGGTGTGTATATTTGTGTGTATGTGTGTGAGTATGTGAGTGTGTGAGGGAGTGTGTGTGTATATTTGTGTGTGTGAGAGTATATAAGTGTGTGTGTGTCTGTGGGTGTGTATATTTGTGTCTATGTATGTGTGTGTGAGTATGTGAGTGTGTGAGGGAGTGTGTGTGTGTATATTTGTGTGTGTATGTGTGTGTGAGAGAGTATATAAGTGTGTGTGTGTGTGTGTGTGTGTCCGTGGGCCAGCAGTAGGAGTGAGGAGTTCAGAGTGAGCATTCCTGCCATGTTAGGTATGAACCTGAGGGAGTATCACTAGCATGGCTACCAGGGACGAGCTAGACTGACCCCTCACACACACGAGCCGCATGGGGCCTCACACACACACACACACACACCTACACACTTAGATACAAACACTTAGACACAGACACACACACACATAGACACACAAGCCTAGACGCATGGGGCCTCACACACACACTTAGACACACACTTAGACACACACGTCTGCATCTAATTTCTCTGGATGACCCCTGGTCAGACTTCTGCCAGGCGCTGGTTAAATTAAGGGGGTCCTGGGGAGATCCTGGACCCTCATAAGAGTAAGGGGATCCCCCGCCCCCTCAGTACTCCCCACCAGCCCCTCATCCCCCTCCAGCCCCTCATCCCCCTCCAGCCCCTCATCCCCCACCAGCCCCTCATCCCCCACCAGCCCCTCATCCCCCTCCAGCCCCTCATCCCCCACCAGCCCCTCATCCCCCACCAGCCCCTCATCCCCCTCCAGCCCCTCATCCCCCTCCAGCCCCTCATCCCCCACCAGCCCCTCATCCCCCTCCAGCCCCTCATCCCCCTCCAGCCCCTCATCCCCCACCAGCCCCTCATCCCCCTCCAGCCCCTCATTCCCCTCCAGCCCCTCATCTCACCCACCCCACCCCACCCCCAGGACCTCTGGTTGGATTGAAACACTGTAACGAGACGTTCACTTTTCACCTCATAGATCAACAAGGAACAAGGTAATTGAAAATACATAATTGTCAACGATGATCAGATGTTTTCTATGTGTGTGTTTTGGTGTGTGTGCGTGTTTGGTGTGTGTTTGGGTTTGTATAGTGTGTGTGTATAATATACTGTGCGTGTGCTTGGGTGTGTGCGTACAGTGTGTGTGAGTGTATGTACTGTGTGTGGGTGTGTGTGTGGGTGTATCTGTGTGTGTGTCGACTGCACATTATCAAGTAGGCCCACAGGCAGACCTCTGGAAGTGTGTTTCCTGCTGGTTGGTGTTTTCAAGGCACCCCACCCAAATATGAACCGAACAAAAGAGAAACTAAAGCACACATACACTGACCTCATCCTTTCTCCCACACACCCTCCGCTGTGCATCCACTGCGTGTATGTGTGTTTTTGTTCCTTGTGTGGGTGTGTGATTCGTGTGGGTGTGTGTGTGATCCGTGTGTGTGTGTGTTTGTTCCTTGTGTGTGTGTGTGAGTTTGTTCCTTGTGTGTGTGTGATCCTTGTGTGTGTGTGTTTGTTCCTTGTGTGTGTGTGATCCTTGTGTGTGTGTGTCCAGCTGCATCTCCGGTTGTTTGGTTCCTGACACTCCTACAAATGTGATTCTCAAAAACCAGCCCAGCGGATTACTGGAGTTGAATGTGTGTGTGTGAGTGTGTGAATGTGTGTTGGGCACTAAGCACCCTGATGTCATCCTCTCTTCCACACTCCCACACTCCAGTTCTTGATGAGCTAATCAGTTCATGGTCAGAACCACAGCATGTGTGTGTTCAGGCTTGATACAAGCCTTCATCTCGTCCTTGGACTCCAGGCCAAGACTGCTCAGTCACCACATCCTTTATAAGTTTGTTTGAAGAACAACAGCAATAATATTTATGTGGTTTCTGTCTGTGTCTTGACTTTTAAAACCCCCAAATATTTGCTTTGAACCCTTATTTGTTTTTCCATTTTTGCTGGCTGGAAAGGTGGGAGATTCACAACCTTCCCCTGCCATCTATATACCACAGTGTTGATGTCAGTGCTATGCTATTCATGTGTGTTGGGTCTGCTAAAGCCACACATTGTACACATATGATATAGAAGATAAACTAAAGATCATCCCGTTAGCTGATTACTTCTGGGGTGGCGCCCTTTAGTGGCTGTTACATGTCATTACCACACACACACATACACACCCACCCACACACCCTCACACACACGCACGTCAACAAACACTGCAAACTCTGGAGGGTGATGTGTTTGACTGGGTGCATGGTCAGGCTAGCCAATCAGGGTGGTTTGACCAGTGCAGCTGGATGCTGATTGGCTGGTGATTAGGAGAGCTAGTAGAACTTTTTTGTCTGTCATTTATTCGTCGTGACCGGGAGAACAAGAGTTGAAATCCGTTAATATAAATCAAATAAATGAAAAACCAAAACTACAAATACACTATGTAGTACAATAGAAACATCACACATCATAAATCAGTCAGGAAGAATACAAAAATGTTGAACAATGGAAAATTAACCAGGTTGTGGTGGAGCTATGCCCCCTTCAGCTCAGCTGCAGCCTGGGAGAGGGCCTCGAAGACCAGCCTGCCTGCGTAGGCCTTCAGCCTCTCCCCACCTGGAGGATCACGATCCTCAGCAGAAGCTGTGGCGACGCGTCCAGGCTTCGGCTCTGTCTCCTCGTCCACAGGGCCGAGGTGGCGCGACGGAGCGGATTCGCTTCCGGGTCTCGTCGCCTGGCTTCCTGTCGTCCGTACTTCCTGCTTCCTCCCGCCGCTCGTCTCCGTGACGACGGTGAGGGCGGCCGTGACGATCCTCTCCGCCAGACGGCCTGCCGCGAGACCGAGGCCGTCGTCGTCACGGCTACCTCGCTCCCGGAGTTCCATCGGCGAAGGGCGGCGATTGGTCATCCAGCCGATGATCTCATCGGAGAGAGCCCCCGCATACTCCTCGAGCTCGACCCTGTCGAGGGGTCCTCGCTTGTCCCCGTAGCTGTCCAGGACAGTGCCTGATGAAAAACCATCTCGTTCCCAGACGACGTCCCTTCCTCTCTCGGAGGTCTCTAACGACAACGAGCACAAAAGACGCCCCACAAAGTCCTGGTTGGGCTCCTCGGCGATCTCCGACCCCAGCCCTTCAATCGTCTTCTCCTTGGGGGTGGGGGGCGGGGGCGAGGGGGAGGGCAGGAACTCGTTGGCCAGACCTCCCTTCAGCCTCCGGGTGAAGCTGTCCCGGCTCTTCACCATCTCTGGAAGGAGCGGGGTGGTCGGGGGGGCGTCAGGGTAGTCCAGGGATCCAGCGTTGGGGAGGCCGTTCTGGGGCAGGGAGGGGCAGCAGGAGGGGGGGTTCCTGGAGGTGGAGATAGAATACCCAGGACATCCAGGCTCCTCCTCGCCATCTGCTCCCCCACCTTCAGAGGCCTCCTTCAGAGCGGCCTGGAGGGTGATGGAGGCCAGCTGCCCTGCCAGGCTCTCCCTGTCCCGGGGAGGTTCTGGGGGCCCCTGGGACCCGGCCCCCTGCAGGATCCTCCGGGCCAGGTCCTGGGCGTAGCCGTCGATGAGGGCCGCAGAGCTGCGGGAGCTGTTGGCGCTGCTGTTGTGATCCGGATATCCACGGGCGCGTTCCGGAACCTTCGGAACCCCGTGGTCCGAACCGGGTTCTGTAGCTTCTCTCGCTGCCTTCATCGAAACCTACAGGAAAAAAGGAACAGAAAAAGGCTGTAGAAAACTAACAACCATAAACTTTTGGTTGACCATAAACCATACACTTTTGGTTTCATCTGAACGGCTTTCTTAGCAACCATCCTTTCAGAGTCAGAAGGTGTTGCTGCTTAACAGTCACAGGATGGAAACTGAGTGTGGTTGGGGCTCCTCAGATTATGTGCAAGGTTCCAGGAAGTGAGGCGCGTGACAGACAGGAAGTTCACGGTCTGCTGACATGGTAGATGAGTGCCTGTTTGAAACGGTTTCACTGAACTGATTATTTTCGATGTGCTTTGAAACGGTTTTCAACTGTACATAATCCAAGTTTTGAATTTAGATGTAAAAACATGTCTTCATCTGTGAGTGTTGGCATGTGTGGGAATTGCGTGTTCTTTCACCATTCCGTCACTCACAGATCATATCGAGGGTTCGACATAAATCTTCACAGAGACTTCTCGTCTTCAGCTTTTGCCTCAGTGTGTTCCAAGGGGCAACGGAATGTTCCAGAAGGTAACGGAATCCATGTGTGAACCATCTCTCCTTCCAACCTTCCAACTCTGCACCCGAAAGCCCGCCAAGCCCAGTGATGCTATCACCAGGAGGGATTGTGATGATTCAGAGCCTGATGAAATCATCATCAGGGATGTGATGGTGCCTGAGGGTTTCCATCACTAAAAACATTGTTTCTGTCTGTCTGGATTTGTGCGTCCATCTTTAGTGAGCTCGGGCGGATTCAATGCCTTCTTTATTTATTTTCCTCCTGCCGTTCGTTCCGGGGGTCTGACTTGAGACAGAAGAGGATCAAATGCACCAGAGGAGGCATGGGGTGGCCTTGATTCGTGTCACAGTTTATGCTTTTTGGCTGCGCCCCAATGTGATGGTTATGCTGTTTTGAGACAAATTAAGGGCACCCCACTGGAAAGGAACAAAGCAGATTTGACCCCGGTCGAAAGACAAGTGAAAACAATCACTTTAAGAAAGTGAGAGGACATAGGGAAGACGTGAGAGCGATGAAAGGAAGCAGGGGAGGGGGAGAGATGAGACGATAGTCTGACCATCTATTTGGAGATGCAAATCTTCTGGTGTTTTTCATGGTAGCAGAACTAGTATTTTTTCACCGCTTCTCGAACACCGCCAAGGTCATTTCGCAATTGGTTGTTAGAGGACAGACAGTTCATCACTTTACTCCAGGAGGAAGTGGATGAGAGGAGGTGGAGGAGGAGAGGGAGAGGAAGGGAGAAGAGAGCAGGTGAGTGGAATGGAAGGGACAGGAGGGGAGACGAGGGGAGAGGAGGATAGAGGAAAGGAGGGGAGAGGAGTGGAGGTGAAAGGAAAGCAGGGGAAATGAGAGGAGAGGAAGGGAGAGGAGGGGGATATGAGGAGAGGCACACAGCTGGGTGTATAATGATACTCACCGTCTCAGTGAGCTGCAGGCCAAGCAGAAACTAGCGTTGTGCTGGGTCTGTCTGGGACGAAAGTGTAGTTCAATGAGGAAATGGTGTGACAGATAACTGTGAGAATCACTTCCTGTGTATGAGTGTGTGTTAGCTTCCATCTCTGTGTGAGGCCCATAGTGCGAGGGTTGAGGGGGGCGGTAGTAAGCTTTCCTATTTGATACCAATCAATGGCCAATCTTCGCTGTGTTTTACCCATTTTCGGACTAAAAATGTGATGTTTTAAAATGTTTTTTTCAAACATGTTTGTTGTTTTCCAGGAAGCCATGAAAAATAGAATAGCAGTAGAGGGAAAATAAAAGAGAACAATCCCGGGAAAACCGAGACGGGTGGCAACCCTAAAATCAGATTAAGAACCAACTGATTTTAAACTGACAGCATGAGAAACATTTGACCAGGTTATGAGGTATACAAAACCATTTCTGAGTTTAGGTCTTTAAGGAAATTGTTTTTTTCCAGTTCGATTCAAGGGATTTAACAGTGGGCGTTTGCAATCTATGCGATGCCAAACTCAACGACAACAAAATCCTCTTAGCCCACATCTGATTGGTTGCTAAGGAGTTTGAAAATTCTGTGGCCGCCTCCGCTCGACAACGGCATCCTAGCTAGGTGCCGATAGGACAGCTGCGCACGATCTTCAGCCAATGGGCGTCTTCCGCATAAGGTTTGGATTTAACAGCGGCACACTTTTGTTACGGGCTCGCAGAGAGAACTTTACACAAGTCTACACTGTGGAATTAATTGCATGATTTACGTTACTTTTGCATTTGGTTGAACTCACTGCAAAATCGTAAAACAAGGTAAGATCAAACTGTTTTTCTCAAACATTTCGCCTTGCTGCATGTGTCGCAGATAAAATCCACATGCACTCAACTCAGCCTGTTTGTTCATCGTAGTAGCTCGGGAGCTAAGTAGCTAGCGGTAAACAAAGCCAGGTTACGTTGCGGCTTGAAGAACCCGTCGTTATTTTCAAATGTTACCCGCCCATTTTATTGCATATTTGTATTATACAGGATATAGCACCCGGTATACCCATTGCATCCTTCTAAGATTGGGATCAGGACACCATGCCTTTTGTGAGGGGAAAGAAACCGACTGCTACGGGCGGTAGCAGGATACCGAAACTGCACGCGAAAGCCACGGAGAACCAGGTAATAAACGTCACTTATAGCGACAAACTGAAATAGTTAGCCTTGAGTTAGCCTAACTTGTTTGTTTTGCTTACGTAATGCTGGCGAGCTAAATATTCTTCAACACTTTCCTAATGAACCTGGTTCACCAACTAAATGAACAAAGCTAATGAGATCACGCTCAACATGCATAACCAATTGCCTCCTGTGGGGGGCAAAAAGTACTATTTCCTTATATATTCCTTACGTAGGTATCAGTTAGGGCTGAGCTTCTTCGCTAAGCTACGACGCTTACACATTTAGGCAACCGTCTTACGTGTGTGTGTGTGTGTGACACAGGAGGAAGGCTCCCTCCAGGTAAAGAGATCCTCCGCTCCGCCTCAGGGAGCCCCAAAGAAGAGAACGGCCTTCGTTGACATCACCAATGTGAGTAGACTCCGCGAAACAACCAATCCATGAATCGTGGCCTAGGTTTGCCTAGAAGGAGGAAAGGAAGGATGCTGGTTTCTCTCAGGACGCCACCTGAGAGAATCGAAACGGAGCCCAGCGGTCCTGTTGCTAGTCCTTCTGACAGGTTGTTGGTCGATGCCTGTCGGATCGCCATGACGACGGGAGATGTTTCCAGGCGATTACGTTTGATTTCGCCGGCACGGATCCATACGTGTGAGAGGGAGAGATTCTAGTCTCAGGCCCCCTGTGGATAAGATGCCCTGGTGGAATCAGTGATGCTGCAACCACTCCAGACCTGACGGGTGGCTAACAGGCGGTTTGGACAATATTTTTTTTGTTTTGTTGATAAAACCTCTCTCTCTCTGATAGGCCGGCAAGCTCAGCTTCTCTCTGCCAGGCAGGAAGAAGGAAACAGGGTCGAAGGTCCAGAAGAAGACCTCCAGCAAGGGGTCCTCCAAGAACAGGGCCAACCTGAAGAAGTAATGCACGCACACACACTTTCATATACACACACTCTCACATACACACACACACACACCCTGTCTCATACACAGTCACGTACACACACACTCACATACACCCACACTCTCTCACACACACTCTCACTTTCTCTTAATCTCTTTCTCTCACACACGTTTCCCCTCGTGTTACTGTGTGTGTTTAGCGGGAGCTCCTCTCTGAGCCTGACTGACCTCTGTGTTCCAGGACTTCCTCTGTTAGGTCAGAAGGACCCGAAGAGGGGAAGAAACAGGAGGAGGAGGAGAGGAAGGAGGAGGAGGAGGAGGAGAGGGCAGCAACCCCCCCAGTAGAGGAGCTGGGGGTCTTGGAGGCCCCCCCTCGTAGAGAGCTACCCCCCCACCTGCAGAGACCTCAGGTACGAGAGCCTGGGGGGTCATCTTCATCCTCATCATAGCAGAGATGGATACTGAACACACTTTTGTTGTCAAGCCCTGACAAAGTCAGGAAGTCCTGCTGACAGAGTCTTGAAAGAGCGAGACTTGAATATTGTCATGCACAAATGTGGCTTTCATTTTTTTTGTCTAATTTTTCTCTCCTTTTTCTTTCTCTTTCTTTCCCTGTGCCTGGAATTCTCTCTCTTCTCTCCATCTCTCTCCTTGCTAATCTCCTCCCTCCAGATCCCAGAGCAGTTTGATATAGACTCAGAGCACCAGAATGACGTCTCCCTCACTGCAGAGTACGCCAAGGAGATCTTTGACTACCTCAAACAACGAGAGGTAGCACACAAAGTCACAGTCACACGCACAGTCATTTGTGCTTCTCTGAACATCAAAGCGTCCTCTTGTTCATGCTTGTAATCTCCTGAACCCCGCTCTCTCCTTTTTTTTCTCTCTCCCTTTCATCTGTCCCCTCATACACCACTCTGTCCCTCTCTCCTCCATCACTCTCCCCTCTTCTCTCTCCCTCTGTCTACCCCCCACTCCCTCTCTCCTTCTCTGCCCCTCTCTCTCTCCCTCTCTCCCTTCCCTCACTCATCCTGCCCCCAGGAGAAGTTTCCTGTGTGTGACTACATGGCCCAGCAGCCCAGTCTCAACCCAGGGATGAGGGCCATACTGGTGGACTGGCTGGTGGAGGTCCAGGTGCGTGTTACTCACCAATAATTGCCTGTGTGTGTGTGTGTTTGAACCGGTCGTTATTTTGCGTCTCTTTCTGTTCCTGTGTGAAAACGAAAACACTGCGTGTGTGTGTATATCTATATGATTGTGTGTGTGTGTGTGTATATATATGAGTGCGTATGTGCAAATGCATATCTGATCCATATGGTGTGTGTGTGCGTGCAGGAGAACTTTGAGCTGAACCACGAGACCCTGTACCTGGCTGTGAAGCTGACCGACCTCTACCTGTCTGCCTGCCCCGTCAACAGAGAGGCCTTGCAGCTCATTGGCTCCACAGCCATGCTCATAGCCTCCAAGTTCGAGGTGAGAACACACACGCGCGCAGTAAGGGTTTTCTCAGATTTTTGACCGCACTCATGCATAACACTTTTTTTGTTGTTGCTCGCAACCCCCTCTTTCCAACCCTCCCCACCTCTCTTCTGTCTCCCCGTCTCCCTCCCTCTCTCTCTCCCTTTGTCCTCCCTCCCCCCTCCAGGAGCGCTCTCCTCCCTGCCTGGACGACTTCCTGTACATCTGTGATGACGCCTACAAGAGGGAGGAGCTAATCTCCATGGAGACGAGCATCCTTCAGACGCTGAGCTTCGACATCAACATTCCTGTCTCCTACCGCTTCCTGCGGCGCTACGCCAAGGTGTGTGTGTGTGACCTCTCCTCTGTGTGTGTGTGTGTGTGTGTGTTTGTGTACGACCTGTCCTGTGTGTGTGTGTGACCTGTCCTGTGTGTGTGACCTGTCCTCCTCTCTCCTCCCCAGTGTGTGGGTGCAGGGATGGACACCCTGACCCTGGCCAGGTTCACGTGTGAGCTGAGCCTGCTGGAGATGGACCTGCTGCCAGAGAGAGGCTCCGCCCTCGCCGCCGCCTCCCTGCTGCTCGCCATGGTTACCAAGGACCTGGGAGGATGGGTGGGTTTGGGAACGCGCACACAAAAACACACCAGGTCTTTCGTACACACTCACACCCATAGAGATATATATATATATATATATATATATATAAACACTAGATGTCTTACGGCGGAGTCTAGAACGTCCGCACATGGCGGCCATCTTGCTACAGTCAACTCGCTCACCCATAACATTGTGTTGAATCTACATGTACTTCTTAAATGACCGTAACTTTCTCAATTTTCAACCGATTTTGAAACGGTTTGGTTTGTTATCAACGTCAGAGATGTCGTTATGCCACTGCATACTTCTATGCTATAAAAAAATAAATAAAAATCATTATTCATAAGTATGCAGTGGCATACCGACATCTCTGACGATAACAAACCAAACTCGGAAATTCAAAATCGGTTGAAAATTGAGCAAGTTATTGTCATTTAAAAAGTACATGTAGCATCAACACAATGTTATGGGTGGACGAGACATGTAGTGTTTATATATATCTATGCTCACACCCCTCTCACGTGGATATCTTCAACCCTTGTGTTATCTTCGGGTCATTCTGACCAATCAGTCATTGTGACCCACCGTCGTATTGCGACAAATTTACCGCATACAAAAACAAAGTGAAGCATTTTCTTTTACCGTTGGGCTGTCTCAGACCCCCCACATTGCAAAGGTTAAAAGAAAATTAATTTTATTTGTTTTTGTATTGGGTAAAATTGGGTAAACACAACGATGGTTCGTTATGAACCTTTGGGTCATGTGACCCGAAGGCAGCACAAGGGATAAACAAGACTAACTCTCCCTCCTATCCCCCTCTCCTCCCCTCTCCCTCTCCTCCCTCCCCAGTCCCCCGTGCTCCAGTACCACTCGGGGTACGATGTGTCCCAGCTGGCTCCGCTGGTGCGCAGACTGCACGCCATGCTGTCCAGCCCCCCCGACGACAAGCTCCGCGCCGTGCGCACCAAGTACGCCCACAAGTACGTATGCTTCTTCCCTGATCAGTACAAAGTGCACACTTCAGACATGATCACTACAGAGTGCACACTTCAGACATGATCACTACAGAGTGCACACTTCAGACATGATCACTACAGAGTGCACACTTCATACATGATCACTACAGAGTGCACACTTCAGACATGATCACTACAGAGTGCACACTTCAGACATGATCAGTACAGAGTGCACACTTCAGACATGATCAGTACAGAGTGCACACTTCAGACATGATCACTACAGAGTGCACACTTCAGACATGATCACTACAGAGTGCACACTTCAGACATGATCAGTACTGAGAGCACACTTCAGACATGATCACTCCAGAGTGCACGATGCAGATTAGAGCTCATCTGTGCTTACCAGAAAGAACACCCTGTATTCGCTCTCTCTTTCACTCGCCCTCTTTTACTCCCCCCCTCTCTCATCCATATTGATTAACTTCCTCCCAGAAGCTAATTGGTTGAATTAGTCAGTGGTGATTCACTTCTGGTTTTGATCTTGTTTGATTTGTTTATCTGCTGCATCAACAGCAACAACATCCAACGTAGATGCAGTCTGGGAGGAGAAATAAGTAAACAACATCTAAGGTTTTCCTTGTTCCTTATTCTGTTTACAGGGTGTTTTTTGAGGTGGCGGCCATCCCTGTGGTTGCCATAGAGACCCTGGAGAGTGCTTTGCTGGCATGATGGTGATGTCAACAATGTGTGTTTCTAGGAAAGAGAACCCCATGTATATATTCTGTAATATTTATATATATATATATATATATATAGAGAGAGAGAGAGACAGAGAGACCCAACCATATTATCTGTCTATTCTGTTTTGTAATAAAGATGTATTTTATTGCAATTTGTAAAAAATATAGGTGTCCTCAGCAATGTGCTTGTTGTTGTTATAAATTATGTTCATAAGCATTTTTGTTGTATTATAATGTTCATTCTATTGAGACATTTGTATTCTTTTATAACTATTTTAAGAAAAAAGCCCTTGTTGTTTGTATGTGTTTGTCACGAGTATTGTCGGCGGTGAACTGCTGGTTTGTCGAGTTTAACTTACGGAAATCTAAGTATATTTCTGCAGTTAAGTGTGTTTTCTTTACTGTGTGTGTGTGTGTATATAGTGTGTGGATGTGTGTATATAGTATGTATGGTGTGTGTTTGTGCTCATCAGTTTGTGTTTTGCGTACTTGTGTGTACAGGTAATCATGTTTGTACGATAGTGATACCTGTGATTTCTTTTTTTTAACGTCTTCCTGTCAAGGCTTTGAAAATAAACAGTTTTAGTTGTTAAGAGAATGTCATCCTTTTTCCAGTATTCCTCTACCACCTCATGCTTTCTTTCTCCCTGTCACATCTCTCCCAGTCCCTACTTTCTGCTAATCGAACAAAGACTACTGTTACTTACCTCTTCATCAGCATTTCTTAAGTTCAAAGCAGTTAGTCTGTTGGTGTATGCATGTCTGTTGTCTGTGTGTTTCCATGGCTGTTGTCTGTGTGTTTCCATGGCTGTTGTCTGTGTTTCCATGGCTGTTGTCTGTGCGTTTCCATGGCTGTTGTCTGTGTGTTTCCATGGCTGTTGTCTGCGTGTTTCCATGGCTGTTGTCTGCGTGTTTCCATGGCTGTTGTCTGCGTGTTTCCATGGCTGTTGTCTGCGTGTTTCCATGGCTGTTGTCTGCGTGTTTCCATGGCTGTTGTCTGCGTGTTTCCATGGCTGTTGTCTGCGTGTTTCCATGGCTGTTGTCTGCGTGTTTCCATGGCTGTTGTCTGTGTGTTTCCATGGCTGTTGTCTGCGTGTTTCCATGGCTGTTGTCTGCGTGTTTCCATGGCTGTTGTCTGCGTGTTTCCATGGCTGTTGTCTGCGTGTTTCCATGGCTGTTGTCTGCGTGTTTCCATTGCTCTGATAACGCCTCATACCCAGACGCACCGTTGTGGCTCCATCCCTCTGGCGTACCCCAGGACCCAGGGGAGACGGAGATCCACTGGTTCATGTGATGAGTTGTGGTTCTGCCAGGTGGCCAGCAGGTGGCAGTGTGGTGCCTCTCTAGGGATGGGGGCTTCATGAAGTGTTCTTTCTGCAGAAGAAGAGCGTTCCGGTGACGTCCAGACCAGACACGCAATTCTCTTTTGCAGACTCACTTGGACCCCAAAGCTCCTGAACACACTGTTTCCCCCTCCCTCCACCCCTCCCTCCTCTCTTCCCATATTTTACTCCATTTGACTTCTGGTTCCGAGGTTGGTAAACAGTCCTACTCAGTCGGTGGTGGTGGTGGTGGTGGTGGTGGTGGGGGGGGGGGGGGGGGGGGGGGGGGGGGGGGGGAGAGAAAGAGGAGAAAGAGTCATTCTAACCACACTCCTGCTCGCCTCTTCTACTTCCTCGCTCTCATCTCACTCGCTCTACTTCTCTTTCCTCACGCTCCTCTTTACTTGTCTCTCTCTCTCCCCTCATATCCCCTCTCCCTCTGTGTATCTCTCTCTCCTCTCATATCCCCTCTCCCCCTCTCTGTATCTCTCTCTCCTCTCATATCCCCTCTCCCTCTCTCTGTGTATCTCTCTCTCCCCTCATATCCCCTCTCCCTCTCTCTGTGTATCTCTCTCCCCTCATATCCCCTCTACCCCTCTCTGTATCTCTCTCCCCTCATATCCCCTCTCCCTCTGTATCTCTCTCTCCCCTCAGATCCCCTCTCCATCTCCCCTCTCTGTGTATCTCTCTATCCTGTTTAAGTTCACAGGGAGTCTAGGATGACTACATCTCAAGTCAACGACGGGTGTGTGTGTGTGTGTGTGTCCCTCTAACAAATTGCCTTTGTCGATATATCAACATTAGCATTCCCTGGGTAGAGGAGAGGAAAGGGCAACACCCTTCCTCTGGTTATTTCCTCCCACTGCCTTCCTCCTCCCCGTCCTCCCTCCATCCGCTTCCTGGGTCGGAATGAAAGAAGGAAGGAGTAGGAGGAGGAGAAGAAGAAGAGAATGAATGTGTCACAACAAGGGCTGTTGTGTGGCTGGGAGGCATGGGGTCAAACAAGCACATGAATATGGATCCTGCTGCCTGGCTCCAGTGGCCACGCACGCCCGTGTTCCTGTGTGTCAGAGAGGGAGAGATATTGTGTGAGGGGGAGAGAGACTGAGAGAGATTGCGTGTGAGAGTGAGAGAGATTGTGTGAGGGGGAGAGAGACTGAGAGAGATTGCGTGTGAGAGTGAGAGAGATTGTGTGTGTGTAGATGTGTGTGTGTGTGTGTGTGTGCACGCATGCCAGAACCACGGAGGCTCCTTCTATACAACCCACGATGAGATCCTGATGTGACCTGTTTGAATATGATTAAATATTCTCTGTTTTCACACTCACACGTAAGTACACGCACACACTCTCTTCTCTCCTCCCCTCCCCTCTCCACCTCCCCTTCCTCCCCTCTTCTCCTCTCCTCACATTTACCTCGTGTGTTTGAATGTGTCTGAGTGTGTGTCTGTAGGGTTCTTAGTGTGAGTGTGTGCGTCTGTATGTGTGTGTGTTTGTGTCTTTCTGTGTGTGTGCGTGCGTGTGTGTTCCATTGACTCCAGATTGAACAGTTTCCCACCCTGAGTTGATTCAGGTCAGAGACAGAGAGGCTTTTAGAAAGGAGCTTATCTCCCCATTCAGGTCTGGTCAGACAGGTGAGCTGAGTCCAACACTACACACACACACGCATACACACGCATACGCACACACACGCATACGCGCACACACACACAGAAACACCATAGGCATACTTGTAATTAGTGTGACGGTGTTTAGCCCTCAGGAGCTTACCATTGTAAATCTGCCGACACACCTCTCTCTCCCTCTCCACCTCTCTCCCTCCATTTCTCTCCCTTTCCACCTCTCTCCTCCATCTCTCCCTCTCCACCTCTCTCCCTCCATCTCTCTCTCCCTCTCTCTCTCCATCTTTCTCTCCACCTCTCTCTCTGTCCATCCCTCCCTCCTTCCCTCCCTCCCTCCCTCTCTCTCTCTCTCTCTCTCTCTCTCTCTCTCTCTCTCTCTCTCTCTCTCTCTCTCTCTCTCTCCTCTCTCTCTCTCTCTCTCTCTCTCTCTCTCTCTCTCTCTCTCTCTCTCTCTCTCTCTCTCTCTCTCTCTCTCTGTCCGTCTCCCTCCCTCTTTCTCTCTGTCCATCTCTCTCCCTCCACCTCCCTCCCTCTCTCTCTGTCCATCTCTCTCCCTCCACCTCCCTCCCTCTCTCTTTCTCTCGCTCTCTTTCGGTCCATCTCTCTCTCTTTTTCTCACTGTCTCTGTGTCTGCACATCTCTCTTTTTCTGTCTATCTTTTTTTTATCTCTGTTTACGTTTCTCTCGCTCTCTCTTTCTGTCCCAGACTACACAAATCTCACCAGTGACATGTGATGTGCGTATGTGTGTGAGCGAGATGTGTGTGTTGTGTGTTTGTCCTGCAGGGTGATACAGCCTGAGAGTCTACACAGGGCCTTTCTTATCAGCTCTGACAGAACACTGGATTCTCACACGCTGCCAACACACACACACACACATGCAGCTGGTTGAATTTCTGTGTGTGTGTGTGTTAGAGAGAAACAGAAAGAGCATAACTATTCTTGATGCAGAATGATGCTCGTTCCCCCTTCCCCTCCCCTCCGCTCCGCTCCTCCTCCTCTTCTCTTCCACTCCTCCTCTCCCCTCCCCTCTCCTCTCTTCTCTATGTTCCCCTCTCTCTCCTCTCTCCCCTCTGTTCTCCCCTCTCTCTTCACTCTCCTCTCTCTCTTCTCTCCCAGTGACTAGAAACAGATTAAACAAAGTGATAGAAAGCTACAACAGCGAGCATTCCCATCTCCCCGGATCACTCATCCTTCCCCCTCTCTCCTCGGAGACGACCACCTCGACGACGACAGAACACGCAGCCAGACATCACTGACAGGATGGCTGAGCCGAGGGAGGAGAGGAGAGAGGGATGAACTCCCGCAAGATGAACGCTCACACCTTTCTCTCCCTCTAGAAAACAATCCTGGTCTTTAATTTCAAGCAGATTTCACAGTGCGCAGCGTGAGACCACACACACACACACACGCACTTTATTATTGCCAATTCAAGTGTGTGTCATCTGATTTCCTCAGTGAGAAAATTATAACTGCGTATCTTGCAATCTCGCCGTCCTTCCCCTCTATCCATCTCTCCACCCCTTCAGATCTCCATCTGTCTTTCTATCTCTTAAGCGTTCCATCTAACCCTCACACACACACACTCACACACTCACACACACTCACACACACACACACACACTCACACACGTAGGGCCTATTACACACCAGGGCTCCTAAGTAGCGGCGCTCTTTAGTCTGGGACAGTTCAACACTGACTGTGGGACTACTGCAGGACGCAGGGCTGACAACTTTTCGAAAAAACCTTGGAGTGAGACTGTGCTTCGTTGGCGTTGGCTTTCTAAGCTTGAGAAATTCAATGTGTGGTGTGTGAGAGTGAGAGAGAATGAGAGTGAGAGAGATAGAGAGAGATAGAGAGAGAATGAGAGTGGGAGAGATAAAGTAAGAGAGAGAATGAGAGTGGGAGAGATAGAGAGAGTAAGAAGAGAGAATGAGAGTGGGAGAGATAGAGAGAGTAAGAGAGAGAATGAGAGTGGGAGAGATAGAGAGAGTAAGAGAGAGATGGAGCAAAAGGGATTGATGAGATAAGATCTAAAGTATTATTCTGTTTCTCATCCCCTTCCTTTCACCAGCTTCTCCCTGACCTCCCTCTGTCTGTCTCTGTGTGTGCTTAAGTGTGTGTTTGTGTGTGTTCTTGTGTGTTGTGTCTGTGTGTGTGTGTGTGGGTTGTGAACGGTAGTGGAAAACCAAAAACAATCCCCTTCAATTGTGGTCTTCAGACAACCGCCTGGTGGTCCCACCCGCTCAAGACCGCCCTGGGTCCCAACACAAGCTCTTTCTCCTGTCTGGCCCCCCAGTGGTGAATCAACTCCCCACTTCCATCAGAGACACTGACTGTCTCTCCACCTTCAAGAAAAGGCTCAAGACGCACTTGTTCCGGGAGTACAACGGTACTTAGAAATGGTTCGCTTGACCCGATGTTAGTTTCCTCAAGGATCACAATGACTCTTGCTTAGAGACTTGTTTGCTCTTGTGGTTAGTGGTAACTGACTTAAATTTTTGTACTCGCTGTGATATATTGTTTATTATTGTTGCTTGCTTTTTTTCCACAGGTACACTTGCACTTATAGCAGCTCATGTTGTTTAATTGTAACTTGTTTAACTACATGCTCTTATGGTTCTTCCCTTTGGCACTTGTTTTGGGTTGTTCACAATGTGTGCTTCATGTTTTGGCTACTCGCAATGTTTTGTGGCTATCTCGTTGTTATGATCAGTGACCTATGCACTTTGTAAAGCTCTCTCTTGGAAGTCGCTTTGGATAAAAGCGTCTGCTAAATGAATAAATGTAAATGTAAATGTAAATTGTTCTAACCACTCTTTGCACAGCATGAAAACACACACACATACACACACAGAGACACAAACACACCCACACTAATACACACACACACACACACACACACACATACACACACAGAGACACAAACACACATGCACACAACATACACACACAGAGACACAAACACACACACACACTTCTCACTCTCTCAAGTCAACAACGATTTTCTCCAATTCTCCACATTACATCAGAATCAATGCAATTTCAAAAACACAGAGACACATACAGACCCCCCCCCCCCATGCACACACACACACACACACAGAGCCCCCCCCCCACACACACACACACAGAACCCCACACTCGCACACACACTGCTAGATTTGACGAGTCCCAAGCTGTCGAAAACAGAGGGGAGAGGAGAGTACTTTCTTGCTCATTCAGGTGTAATAACACTTTAGGGGTGAAATGTGATCGCTGATGCAATCAACTGAAACAATCCATCTCTCTATTTCTCTCTCTACAGTCTATCAGATATACAGAGGACAATGATGCAGGAAAATAGAAAGGGAGGGAAAACTAGAGTGAGAAAAGAGGAGAGGGGGTGAGAGAGAGAAAGACAGGAAGAGAGAGAGAAAAGAGTACAATGTTGGTATTGATCTGAAGACGTGAGTGATCTGGAAATACGGTTTCTACCAGTCTCACTGGACTGCTGCCACCCTGCAGAAGACACATGTGAGAGTATGTGTGAGTGAGTGTGTGTGTGCGTGTGAGTGTGTGTGTGTGTGAGTGCGTGTCCCCCTTATCAACACATCGACAACCAATTATTTAAACGTTGGGTGCAGTCTGAATCATTTGAGTTGTGTGGGCGTCTCATCTGCTCAGAAAAGGAGAGAGCAATAGAGAAAGACTTTTAAAGATACCTTTATTGGGCAGTTAGAACTACCAGCCAACCAAGCTGACATCACCACACCAAACCTGTCCTATCAAGACAAAAACCACTTCACTTACAACTCCCACACAATATTAAGACCTCCTCAAACCAAAAAAAAAGAAAACCCCAACAAATAAAAAAAAACAAAACTAAAAAAAACCCAAAACAAAACAAACCTAGAAAAAACTAACCAATACATAACTAACCATAACAATAAATACAAACCCCCCTATTCCCAGCCTTAACTCTAGACCGCCCTCCCCATCCACCACGCACAAGGCACCCCTCACCCCCCACACATCAACAAACTCCTCCATTTTCCCCACCAGCTTATAATACGAGACACAATTCACAGCCTTGCCGTGACCAGCCCCAGCAACACTGCTCTCGCATCGAGCGACCCCACCTACCCAACCGCCTACTCTTTCTCGTCCTCCATATAGCGAGCTTGCCTGCCCAAAAGGAAAGATGCGAGGCATACTCTCCTCTTCTCTGGAACTGAGTACCTGGGTCCCCTATAAAACAACGGCAATGACAACTCCCCACCCGAGCCTCCTACACCAGCCTGCAGCACCTGAAACAGTGCTGTAGCCTGGAACACTGACTAAAAAGATGCCTAACATCCTCCTCCTGATCACAAAAAAGACATTCCCTCCCCACTGTAAGGATCCAGGTGTGCCACGTGTCTGTTAGTAGCGATGGCCCCGTGGATAATCCTCCACTGCAGATCAGCTGTGCGCTTCTCTGTGGGAGGCTTATACAGGGTGCGCCAGCATCCTATCAGGGGTGAGTCGGTTCCTGAGACCACAGACCACTTAGAGGGCCTAACCTCCACCAGTGCTCTCTGAATGCCACACTTTGACAGCCATCATGTAGAATGCCTTCCTGTTTACTTGCTCCAGGGTCCCACACCTCTCTCTCTCTCCCACCTCTCCCTCCTCGCACCCCGAATGAA
>NC_085035.1:989104-1019594 GCF_963692335.1 Osmerus eperlanus
TGCAGATGGCCTACATCTTTCAGCCTGACTGATCCAGCCAGCGAAGGGGACAGACTGCCCTGCACATCATCACTGAGCCTCTCTGTGTGTGTGTGTGTTCAGAGTGTGTGTGTGTGTGTTTGGGAACTGGTGTTTGTGTGTGTGCGCCTGTGTGTTTAAGGGTGTGTGTGTGTGTGTGTGGTAGCAGTAGTTATGGTGCATTATTCATTCTCCTTTTCTTATACAGATATCTTGTCTAGATATATATCCAATTTGAAACACACACACACACACACACACACACACACTCATCCTTCCTAGAAAGGGAGGTTGAGGGATCTCTTCAGGAAGCGTTCGAGCCTGAAGTCAACTGTAACGTACACTATATTCAGCCACCCTGTACCCACACCCACACTGTACCCCCCCATACACCGTATCCAAACACACACATACTGTACACACCCACACTGTACACCCACCCACACTGTACACACACCCACACTGTACACCCACACACGCTGTACACACACCCACACTGTACACCCACACACACTGTACACCCACCCACACTGTACACCCACACACACTGTACACCCACACACGCTGTACACACACCCACACTGTACATCCACACACACTGTACACACACCCACGCTGTACACACACCCACACTGTACACACACCCACACTGTACACCCACACTGTACACCCACACACACTGTACACCCACACACGCTGTACACCCACACACACTGTACACCCACACACACTGTACACACTGTACACACACACACACACACACACACACTGTACACCCACACACGCTGTACACACACCCACACTGTACACACACTATACACCCACACACACTGTACACCCACACACACTGTACACACACCCACACTGTACACCCACACACGCTGTACACACACACACACTGTACACCCACCCACACTGTACACACACACACTGTACACACACACACTGTACACACACACGCTGTACCCTGTTCTCTGCGTAGCGGTGCGGCAGGATGACTCTGCAGTGTCCCCTGATCCTCTCTGCCTGTGCCGTTCTCTCACTCCTAAAGCCATCTGATGCCCTGTCTCCTCCAATCAGGACGTCTGATTTCAGACAAGAGTTTTTACTCCCCTGGAAGGCAGGGTTTGTATTTTCGCTGCGTCGCCACGCTCGGCCGGCTCTTCCGCGGGCACACCCGCTCAGGTGCGGACGGGGGAGGGGGTGATGTCACCGGCGACAGGGATGATGTCACAGGCGACATCATCAGAGAGGGCGCCCCGAGGTGTCTGTGTCTGGGCCCTTCTTCTCTGAACCCAGACACAGACACCAGACGACTGCTTCCTCCTAGAAATGCAGCCTTTCGTTGTCTCTCTCTCTCTCTCTCTCTCTCTCTCTCTCTCTCTCTCTCTCTCTCTCTCTCTCTCTCTCTCTCTCTCTCTCTCTCTCTCTCTCTCTGTCTCTCTCTCTCTCTTTCTCTCACACACTCTCTCTCTCTCTCTCTCTCTCTCTCTCTCTCTCTCTCACTCTCTGTCTCTCTCTCTCTCTCTCTCTCTTTCTCTCACACACTCTCTCACACTCTCTCTATCTCTCTCTCTCTCTCTCTCTCTCTCACTAGCTTTCTAACTGGCTAGCTGGCTGACTGGCTAGTTGTCTAGGTGGCAATCTACTCACTGTCTAACTGGTTAGATGATTAGCTGGCTAACCGTCTAACTGGCTAGCTGTGTAGCTGGCTTGCTGTATAGCTGGCTAGCTGGCTGATGGATAATTGATCTAAATGAGTGTTCCCGGTGAACCCGGGCTCAAACCCAGGGTTCGCCGTTTCCATAATCTGCCCTGACTCTTATTGATTCACTCGGAACCGTTGGGGAATCTCCAATATGACCGGCTCATTAAATTAGGATGTCCGATCTGATGATGCTTTTCATTCCACAGCTCATTACCGGCCAACGGCCTTCCCACTCCCTAACGTAACCAGCCTGCCTCCTCTTACTCAGAGACTGTCAGTGAGAGAGACTCTGTAGCCTTTCCCTCCTGTCAGTCTCTCTGTCTCTCTCTCTCCTCCATCTTCTCTTTCTTCCTCTCATACTTTTCCACTCCCTCCCCTCCTTCTCATCCTCCCTCTCTTCCCTCCTCCATCTCTTTTGCGCTCCCTGACCCGTGACATGAATGATTGGCATCCCTGAAGTGTGCCCGCAGGGGATTGGCTGACTTTATGACCACGGTGGCCGTGCGTTTGATTGACAGGCGGTGTTCCCCGTTCGCCCTTCACCGCCCCGTCACCCGGCACAGGAAGTGTGTTCTCCACCGAGGCCGGTGTCACATGACCAGGTTGTCTCTGTTGTGCCACCCTCAAAGTCCACCTCACCTGGCTGGAAGGTGAAACATGGGGGTGTGCTCACCCCTCCCCTCTCATCTGTTCTCCATTTACATTTAGTCATTTAATCATTTAGCAGACGCTCTTATCCAGAGCGACTTACAGTAAGTACAGGGACATTCAAGTAGGGTGAAGTGCCTTGCCCAAGGACACAACGTCAGTTGGCATGACCGGGAATCGAACTGGCAACCTTCGGATTACTAGCCCGATTCCCTCACCGCTCAGCCACCTGACTTCCATCTCCATCTCCCCTCTCTCTCCCCTCCCTCTTTCCTCTCTTCCACCTCTCCCTTTTCCCTCCCCCTCTCCTTCCGCCCCTTTCCTCCTCCTCTCTCCTCTCTCCTCTCTCCCTCCCCTCTCCTCTCCTCTCTCTCCCCCTCTCCTCTCCTCTCCTCCCTCATTCTCCATCCTAAGCGTCTGTGTTTCCTATGCCTAGTCTAGTCCTGCCCTCCACTCGCACGCCCTTGATGGAGAGCGAGCAGCTGTAAAACGCTACATAAGTTTTACCAACATGAGAAATGAAATGAAATCTACGTTTGTTTTTGTAAATGACCACATGCTGGAGAAATTCTATCCTGTCTGCAGTCGATCCCCAGTCATGTGACTTGACCTACTTTTCTCCCTCACAACACTCCAACCCCCCCCCTCTCTCTCTCTCCTCTCTCTCTCTCTCTCTCTCTCTCTCTTCTCTCTCTCTCTCTCTCTCTCTCTCTCTCTCTCTCTCTCTCTCTCCTCTCTCTCTCTCTCTCTCTCTCTCTCTCTCTCTCTCTCTCTCCCTCTCTGTCTCTCTCTCTCTGTCTCTCTTTCTCTCTCTCTCTCTCTCTCTGTCTCTCTTTCTCTCTCTCTCTCTGTCTCTCCCTCTCTTTCTCTCTCTCTCTCTCTCTCTCTCTCTCTCTCTCTTCTCTCTCTCTCTCTCTCTCCCTGTCTCTCCCTCTGTCTCTCTCTCTCTCTTTTTTTCTCTCTCTCTCTCTCTCTCTCTCTCTCTTCTCTCCCTCTCTCTCTCTCTGTCTCTCTCTCCTTCTCTCCGTCTCCCTCTCTTTCATTCACTCTGTCTCTATAGTAATTGAAGTACACTGCTGTGAAAAACTATTTCTCATGAATTCGATTGTCTTCTTAGCTCACTGATGCCTACGGTGTGTAAAGACATCGGATGGTGTTGGTGAACTTTCAGCTCAGAAAACACTCGGTTTACTCTGCTGCAACGTTAAAAATCCTTCTCTAGTCTTCGTCACATCCCACTCCCTGCCTCGTTGTTCCTTCCTGCTCAGAAGATGATGACGAATACCCCTCGGCCCTCTGGGAGTTCCTTCTCCCTCAACCAATCGTGACTGTTCCTCTTCTCCAGCTGAGCTGTTTGTCTGCGGTCTCACAACGGGGCAGAGCTGTCAGACGGCTCGCAGCAGAGACCCAGGCCCCTCACGTGATCCTTCAATGTCAGGAAGCTGTGAAAGGCCCAGGACACCGAGAGGAGGGGTTAGGGTTCAGGGAGAGAAGGGGTTAGGGGAGAGTTGGGGGAGAGGAGGGTGAGGGGAGAGCTTAGAGGAGTGGGTTTAAACACCACAAACAAGCCCAGTGGAGTTTCAGTTTCAGTCATAATCACGAGGGCTACCCGAGAGAGGAGGGCGGCTTGCGGGGCTCCATGCTGGTGCGTCTGACAGAGTGGCAGTTGGGCTCTGGTGTTCACAGCGGTGTTAGATCGTCTTGTGGCCCTCCAGATCTCTGTTCCAATATCAAGTTTCTCGTTTGAAATGTTTCTGCTGTTCTTACAGTTCCTTTGGAAGTTTTGGTCTCGGTTCTCATGGCTGTTTCTTACCTACCTGTCTTACCTAAATCCTGTATGTCTTCATTTAGACATACTAGATCCTATGTGAGCTAACGTTCTTATATAGTCTAATATATAATGAATACAAACATAATAAAATAATCCTCTAAAGCCCATATGAAAATCCACACTTTAAATATGTATTATATATTAAAAAATATATAATCCACTCCTCAAAAGCTGGCACCTTCATGAGCTGCTCCTTCCTCTGCTGTGTTGTGAGAGTGTGTGTGTGTGTGTGTATAGATTCCCTGTGTGTGTGTGTGTTCACTCTGCAGTATGACATCTGCCCCTGCTCTGGACCCAGTGTGTGTGTGTGTGTGTGTGTGTGTGTGTGTGTTCACTCCAGTGTGACATCTGCCCCTGCTCTGGACCCAGTGTGTGTGTGTGTGTGTTCACTCCAGTGTGACATCTGCCCCTGCTCTGGACCCAGACACTGTGGTGCCCTCTGTCGTGAGGCTGGACTCTAATATGCTCTGTGTAGCTCTATTCTGCTGAGGATGGGGCTGGGGTGGAGGCTAGGGTAGAGGCTGAGGCTGAGGGGTTAGCCTCACTGGCATAGCCTCAAGGCGAAGGGCATGTAGCCCCTTTGGAATGCATGGCATGTAGCCATTCCTGAAGAGCGCTAGCTAGCGCTGCGCTACGCTAACAGGAGCTGACCCAGAGAGGGCGATGCAAGACCCCCTCTGTCCTCCTCCTCTACCCCCCCCCCCCCCCCCCCCCCCATGGGCTGCACAGACCGCAAACCACCCCCCCCCCCCCCCCCCCCCCCCCCCTCCCATCCCGCTAAGCCAGAACTGGCAGCGTGATTTCCCTTTTCATGTTTGCTGAGATCGTATGCGATCTAACACATACAATCTGGATGATGACGGGGAGAGATTGGGCTGCAGATCAGATTAAAACTGAGCTCAACCGGACAAATCTCACACAAGTGGAAGTCATTCATGAGCTCGCTCGCCTTTCTTCCTTGAAAGCTGGGAGCTTAACGTTGGAAGACTTTGCAGTGTGGTGTTAGGGGGATGTTGGGTCGGACTCCCCAGTCCAGGGGCCTTCATCCCTTGGGAAGCCAAGCCCCCCTCGACACCCCCCTCCCCCCAGGGTGTCTCAAATCCACGGGTGGGTCTTTATGAACATGTCCCTGTGTCTCATCCACCCACAACACTTACAGTCAGCCTGATTTCCTCGTAGACCCTTGACCTCCAAGTCAACGCAGCAGAATGAAAGCTTCACATTTAACGGCCTTGGATGTTTTTTCCATTTCAGCCTTGGCAGTTGTGAAAGTGTTTCGTTTTTTTTCCCTCTTCATGTGGTCTGAATTCTCCTTTACTACGAGAAGCTATTTAGATGAGACCGAGAGCCGTTTGGGATGTTGAGGTTTTTCCCCCTCAGAAGCGTAGAAGGAGAGCGGAGGGGCTGATGGCTCCCAGACGGCTCGTTCCATACCTCCGCTCCACCGTGCGGCACCAACCGCTGTCTTCCCCACCGGGGTTGGCCGTCCTCGCCGGCCTCGCGGCGCAGGGATCGTCTCTGGCGCCCTGCGGTCAGGAACCATGGCGCGATGACGTGCTAATGATCTCTGGGGGATTCGCGGGCCCCTGAGTGTTTTAAAGGGTGTTAGGATCATCCGAGTGTGGGTGTTGCTTCCCAGTGGGCAGAGATTCATGCGCCAGACGAACACAGTGAGAAACGCAGCCTCCCGGTTACTGTAGAAGCGCCCGCGTGGAGAAACGAGGCATCTTAATATAGTGTGTCGCTGTGACATCGTTGCTAGATGTTGTTATAGACCACATGCTGGAGCTCGTCAGCTTGCTGTCTTGTGTTGATCAAGGTCCAGTCCTGGGTTGGAGGGTCTGCAGAATACAATCCAGATGTTTCTGTGTTCAGACGCAGGGGTCAGGTGGCTGAGCGGTTAGGGAGTTGGGCTATTAATCAGAAGGTTGTTGGTTCGATTCCCGGCCTTGCCAAATGACATTGTGTCCTTGGGCAAGGCACTTCACCCTACTTGCCTCTGGGGAATGTCCCTGTACTTACTGTAAGTCGCACTGGATAAGAGCATCTGCTAAATGACTAAATGTAAAATCCTTCTGTTCTCTAACCGTGAACCATCTGACCTGGACACGACTTCCCACAGAACAGCAGAGCCTAACTCTATTCATGCCGTCAAAACCGTTATTAGGAGACGAGAGGGAAGGAGGGGAGGGAGGCGGTAGGGATATAGGGGAGGAAGGGTGTGTGTTTGTCCCTGTGGTGAGCACTGCTGTTCTGGTGTGTGTGTGTGTGTGTGTGTGTGTGTGAGGTTCTGGGCCAACTGTAGCTACAGTAAGACAGCCACATTAAAGACTTGATGGTGCCAGTTAGTCTTCACACACCTAGCCCTGCATCCTGAATCTGGAGAACACACTGTTCTGAGGACGTGGGCGGTGGAACAGGGGGTGTGTGTGTGTGTGTGTTTACATCTCCCGTATCCAGAGCTGTGTTGTGTTTATGTTCACCCATGTGTGTGTGTCTGAGCCCTTGTATGCGGTATTGGGCCATATGTGTGTGTGTGGTGTGTGTGGTGACTGTGGTTATTGTGTGTGTGTGTGTGTGTGTGTTTGGTGAGTGAGTGTATGTGTATGGTGACTGTATGTGTGTGTGTTTACGCCCCCCGTATGCAGATATAAGTGGAGGGGGGTGGGGGGGGGAGTTAACAGGAGGCCTGCTGCTCCTGGAGAGTGGGGGGCCGCCAGTTAGCGGAGGCGCGTGGAGCCAATTCAAGAGGCTAACAGGAAGCTTCAGGAGGCTAACAGGAAGCGTGTTCCAGGCGCTTCCTCCAGGACAGAGGACCACGGGGCGTGTGTGTGTGCAGAGCACGCTGTTCTGCTCTGCTCTCTCCCTCTCCTCTCTGCTCTCTCCTTCTCCCTCTCCTCTCCTCTCTGCTCTGCTCTCTTCTTCTCCCTCTCCTCTCCTCTCTGCTCTCTCCTTCTCCCTCTCCTCTCTGCTCTGCTCTCTCCTTCTCCCTCTCCTCTCCTCTCTGCTCTCTCCTTCTCCCTCTCTGCTCTGCTCTCTCCTTCTCCCTCTCCTCTCTGCTCTGCTCTCTCCTTCTCCCTCTCCTCTCTGCTCTGCTCTCTCCTTCTCCCTCTCCTCTCTGCTCTGCTCTCTCCTTCTCCCTCTCCTCTCTGCTCTGCTCTCTCCTTCTCCCTCTCCTCTCTGCTCTGCTCTCTCCTTCTCCCTCTCCTCTCTGCTCTGCATGCCTGGAAGCACCTCCCCGACGCAGCTCTTCCCAAACGTTGAATATTCATCTCCCCTCTCGAACGCGAACACCGAACATGCTTCCATTTGCTTACGGGGGATCTTCTGATGGTTTGTAAAAAAGGAAAGCGGCGTTCCTGCATGAGGTGCTACAGAGCACTCTCTCTCACTCTCACTCTCTCTCTCTCTCTCTCTCTCTCAGGATTCAGAACTTGGAACTCAAGGAAGCAGGTGGAATGTTTGGGCGATTCATCCTGAATCTAGACTGATTTTGCTTGAGAGTGCTCTTGGATTCGATGTCCGGTGCACCAGCTGCTAAGGGGGGCAGTCTGTGCAGGGTGGGGCAGCAGTTCTGTCATGTGAGGGCCTATAGGGGAGATCCACACAGCCAGACTGGGTTTAAATACTTCCTTGTCTCTCTTCTCCCCTTCACAGGCAGCTACATCTGATTAGGAGGCCGGAGCAGAGAGCTGCTCTCAGCCCAGGCTGCTCTGGTGCTGGGTCTGATTTGGGGTCTGATCATGGTTCTGGTTCTGGTCATAGTTCTGGTTCTGAATCTGAATGTGGTTCTGGTCATAGTTCTGCTTCTGGTCATAGTTCTGGTTCTGGTTCTGAATCTGGTTCTGGTTACCAGGACTGCGCCCGCTTCCTGGACCCCGCGGTGCATTCTGGGTGTTCAGACGAGGCGAGTGTATGTTTTCTCAGGGAAGAGGAGGTTCAGGACCCGAGGCTGTCAGTCAGACCGCTGAGTGGTCCAGACCCAACTCCAGCATCAACAAACACGGCAGTACAGTTGGATCATTACCCGACTGCCGCTGAAAGGCTTCTGCCCCGAGCCAGCCTGCTCTGAATGAGAGCGCAGGGGACTGTTAAGGCCCTGTCACCTTGATAATTGACACTTTCTGGCTGAAGTGTTTCAATGTTATTCTTTTCTCTTCCCAGGACTCTTGCCAGCGCTAGCCACAGTAATATCGACAGTACTTTTTTTGTGATAGAGTCTGGATTTGTGTTTGGAAGTCATCTGGGCCATGAATAAAGAAGGTTGAATTCATGTTGACTCAAGGCTGGAGCTTTCAGAGAGAGAGAGATACAGAAAGAGACAAACAGAGAGAGAGGGAGAGAGAGGGGGAGAGAGGGGGAGAGAGGGAGAGAGAGGGGGAGAGAGGGGGAGAGAGAGGGGGAGAGAGGGGGAGAGAGGGAGAGAGAGGGGGAGAGAGGGGGAGAGAGGGGGAGAGAGGGAGAGAGAGGGGGAGAGAGGGAGAGAGAGGGAGAGAGAGGGGGAGAGAGGGAGAGAGAGGGGGAGAGAGAGTTGTTAAGTTAAGGATTTGTTACGACAAGTTGACATTTTGAATGTTTGTGATTCATGGCTTTTTAACGCTGTTAGACAAATTCTCTTTTGTTAATTCTGAACATATGGAAGGTCAATTAAACGATGTTGATTCATGTTCAGGGTAGTTTTGTTTGAACGGTTGGGTTTATCTCTGTGTGGAGATAGTCATCAGGCACTCATAATGACAAACACCTTATGCATGAAGAGACAGTTTTACAAAGGTCATCGTTGTCAAATCTACCTAGCGACAAACGCCTCACACTCGGAAATGCCACACCAAGGCAACTGCCACTTTCATTGGCCTTGGGTGGGTGTGTGAATGCGGTCTGTGTGAAAGAGACGACTCACTTTGAGAACAGATAGGGAAGGCATGTGAGAGGTGAGACGTTACAAAAGGGTGCTCTTGTTCATTTCAGAAGTGTCTCAGACTAGCTCTGGCAAAACACAGCCGCTTAATAAGTCATTCAGTAAAGCTGTCTAGTTAACTTTTTATTGCTAATTCCACAGACCTCAGCGGCACACCGTGTTGTGTCTACGGGGGGGAAAAAACACAAAAAAAAGACAATCCTCCCAGAATGCACCAGCCTTTTCACTCACTTTTTTAAAATAAGACAAATAATCATCGGTTTGTTTCATGTCGGAAAACGATCCTAATACTTTGTTACGTGCCTGGCAAGGAGGAGCTGTTTCTGGACACCCAGCCGAGCTCTCATGCAGACATCTGTTCCTCCAGTCTCCTCCGACTCAGCTCACAGCCAAATACCCCCCGGGTGACTCGCGTTAGCCACAGCAGGCTGACCCTGGTAATTCATCCAAGGCAGAGCTAATGCCGGCGCCCCACAGGCTCCAGGCTGGAACAGAGGTGGGCTAGACCAGGCCAGGCCATGCCAGGCCAGGCCAGAGGTAGGCTAGACCAGGCCAGAGGTAGGCTAGACCAGGCCAGGCCAGAGGTAGGCTAGACCAGGCCAGGCTAGACCAGGCCAGTGGTAGGCTAGACCAGGCCAGGCCAGAGGTAGGCTAGACCAGGCCAGGCTAGACCAGGCCAGAGGTAGGCTAGGCTAGGCTAGACCAGACCAGACCAGATGCCGTCCTGCCCCGGTCCTGGAGCGGTGTGGGACACAGAACACTGTGGGAGACAGGTACAGTGAGACAGGTACAGTGAGACAGGTACTGTGAGACAGGTACTGTGAGACAGGTACACTGTGTGAGACAGGTACACTGTGTGAGACAGGTACAGTGAGACAGGTACACTGTGTGAGACAGGTACACTGTGTGAGACAGGTACAGTGTGTGAGACAGGTACACTGTGTGAGACAGGTACAGTGTGTGAGACAGGTACACTGTGTGAGACAGGTACACTGTGTGAGACAGGTACAGTGTGTGAGACAGGTACAGTGTGTGAGACAGGTACACTGTGTGAGACAGGTACAGTGTGTGAGACAGGTACAGTGTGTGAGACAGGTACAGTGTGTGAGACAGGTACACTGTGTGAGACAGGTACAGTGTGTGAGACAGGTACACTGTGTGAGACAGGTACAGTGTGTGAGACAGGTACAGTGTGTGAGACAGGTACAGTGTGTGAGACAGGTACAGTGTGTGAGACAGGTACAGTGTGTGAGACAGGTACACTGTGTGAGACAGGTACACTGTGTGAGACAGGTACAGTGTGTGAGACAGGTACACTGTGTGAGACAGGTACAGTGTGTGAGACAGGTACAGTGTGTGAGACAGGTACACTGTGTGAGACAGGTACACTGTGTGAGACAGGTACAGTGTGTGAGACAGGTACAGTGTGTGAGACAGGTACAGTGTGTGAGACAGGTACACTGTGTGAGACAGGTACACTGTGTGAGACAGGTACAGTGTGTGAGACAGGTACAGTGTGTGAGACAGGTACAGTCCTGTTGAGGCAGCTGATGGAACACAAGCTGGCCCAGCTCCCTCACACACACACACACACACACACACACACACACACACACACACACACACACACACACACACACACACACACACACACACACACACACACACACACACACACACACACACACACACACACACACGCGCCCTGCTCTCCTCCAGGGAGGCCTGGTGGTGGGTCTAGCCTGGTCTGGGGTTTCAGCTCAGGGTTGGGTTTCTAACCCTCTGGGGTGCCTGGATACCTCAGGAGAGACGGAGGGAGGGAGGGAGGGGGCAGAGAAAGATAGGAAGAAAGGGAGGCATGCAAAGAGAGAGAGAGAGAGAGAAGGGAGGGAGAGAGAGAGAGAGAGAGGGAAGGAGGTAGAGGAGAGAGAAGAAAATAGCAAGAAAGAGGTAAAGGTTGAGAGAGAGAGAGAGAGAGAGAGGCAGAGAGAGAGAGAGAGAGGGGTAAAGAGAGGACGGTAGAGAGAGAGGCAGAGAGAGAGAGAGGTAAAGAGAGGACGGTAGAGAGAGAGGCAGAGAGAGAGAGAGGCAGAGAGAGAGAGGTAAAGAGAGGACGGTAGAGAGAGAGGCAAAGAGAGAGAGAGGCAGAGAGAGAGAGGTAAAGAGAGGACGGTAGAGAGAGAGGCAGAGAGAGAGAGAGGCAGAGAGAGAGAGAGAGGCAGAGAGAGAGAGAGAGAGAGAGAGGCAGAGAGAGAGAGGCAGAGAGAGAGAGGTAAAGAGAGGACGGTAGAGAGAGAGGCAGAGAGACTTTTGACTTTTAAAGATACCTTTATTGGGCAGTTAGAACTACCAGCCAACCAAGCTGCGTCACCACACCAAACCTGTCTTATCAAGACATTTACATTACATTTACATTTAGTCATTTAGCAGACGCTCTTATCCAGAGCGACTTACAGTAAGTACAGGGACATTCCCCAACTCAATTTGCAACCTTGCCGTGACCAGCCACAGCAACACTGCTCTCGCATCAAGCGACCCCACTCCCAACCGCCTACTCTTTCTCGTCTTCCATATAGCGAGCTTGGCCTGCCCAAAAAGGAAAGATGCGAGGCATACTCTCCTCTTCTCTGGAACTGAGTACCTGGGTCCCCCTATAAACAACGCCAATGACAACTCCCACCCGAGCCTCCTACACCAGCCCTGCAGCACCTGAAACAGTGCCTGTAGCCTGGAACACTGACTAAAAAGATGCCTAACATCCTCCTCCTGATCACAAAAAAGACATTCCCTCTCCACTGTAGGATCCAGGTGTGCCACGTGTCTGTTAGTAGCGATGGCCCCGTGGATAATCCTCCACTGCAGATCAGCTGTGCGCTTCTCTGTGGGAGGCGCCAGCATCCTATCAGGGGTGAGTCGGTTCCTGAGACCACAGACCACTTAGAGGGCCTAACCTCCACCAGTGCTCTCTGATGCCGCACTTTGACAGCCATCATGTAGAATGCCTTCCTGTTTACTTGCTCCAGGGTCCCACACCTCTCTCTCTCTCTCTCTCCCCCTCTCTCTCCCCCTCTCTCTCTCCCCCTCTCTCTCTCTCTCTCTCTCTCTCTCTCTCTCTCTCTCTCTCTCTCTCTCTCTCTCTCTCTCTCTCTCTCTCTCTCTCTCTCTCCCCCTCTCTCGCCACCCCGAATGAAAGGATAGATTTGACAGGTTCCTGCTCCAGCTGATCGTCCCTCACCGCCGCCACGGTAACGGGTGGAAAACCCCCCTCATCCTCCACCCGTCCCTGATCCAGCTGCGCTGAGTCCTGTAGAAACTGTGCGTACGATCTGGGTAGGGCCCGCCGAACTCCTTCCAGAGCTCTCTGCAACAGCCGGAGAGACCTGACCCCTGTGGCCGCTGCTATATCCTCCACTGATCTCCACCCGGCCACCAAGACAAGGTGGCCCAGCTTCGTAATGCCCGCAGCTATGCAGCCTACCCGTAAACTCCGGGACTGGAACAGTCCTATCTTCAAGAGCGGGTTGTGAAAAAGTGGCTCCTGCCACACCCACGGCCCCGGTGAGGACAGGTCCCTTGTGAATGCCAGAGTCTTTTGCCACGCCAGCATCAGAGAGGCAGAGAGAGAGAGAGAGAGAGAGAGAGAGAGAGAGAGAGAGAGAGAGAGAGAGAGAGAGAGAGAGAGAGAGAGAGAGAGAGAGAGAGAGAGAGAGAGAGAGAGAGAGAGAGAGAGAGAGAGAGAGAGAGAGAGAGTGAGAGTGAGAGTGGCAGACAGAGCTACTCAGATGTCAAGCTCCCGGTTGATGTTTTCCTCCATGTTTGATGAGGACCCTGAGCAGCATGTCTAATGAGCCCACCTGCCTCCCTGACGGCCGGGCCCGGCGCTGTCTCTGGGGCAGATCCTCCTGTCCCAGGGAGGGGGTGGAGCTGCTGACACAGTGGGGGAAAGGTTGGAGGCCGGCCTTGTTGAGGAACAGCTTCAGGGCAGGACAGCCTCCGGACAAGACTGGAGTGCTGAGTTGGGGGAGCACACGGGCCCGGGAGATGATGGATGTGTCTGTGTGTGTGTGCCCTTGTGTTGTGTTTGTGTTTGTGTGTGTGTGTGTGTGATGATCACTAAGGCTCTTTCATGAATAGTGATTAAGGTGAAATGTGTGCGTGTGTGCAGCACAGAGGTAATTGTGAGTAGTGAGAGACTGCCGGCTGTGATCATTGTTCTAAGTGAAAAACAAACCGGAGCTTCGTAGAGAGAGGCTGTTCCTGACGAATCACAGCGTAGCGAGAAACACCGACGCTGGCATAAACAATGACATCATCGCTCGTTTGTCCCAGCTGCACACGCCAGCAGGAGGAAGGAAATCACAAAAGGCTTGTTAGTAATCCTCTCACTGACGCTATTAAATAAATTTAAATACATTTACATTTAGTCATTTAGCAGACGCTCTTATCCAGAGCGACTTACAGTAAGTACAGGGACATTCCCCCGAGGCAAGTAGGGTGAAGTGCCTTGCCCAAGGACACAACGTCATTTTGCACAGCCGGGAATTTAACCAACAACCTTCTGATTAATAGCCCGCTCAGCCATCTGACCCCCATATACAGTTAGCAGGGAAATCCAGGATAGCTTGGTCAAGGGATGGTCAGAGCAGTTTCAGGAGGTCAGTCAAGGTGAAAACCAAGCCCGAGTCTAGATGTCTCTTCGGACGAAAGGGTCTAACGAAACAAGCCGCTTTTTAAAGATTCTGGATGCGTCTTTAGAGTGTGAGTAATGAGTAGGTACTTCCTTGGGGAATGATAAAGTGAGCCGTGTCGACTGTTGACGTGCGTAGGAAGAAGACATAGAGACAGCCTCTTAAGATGTCGGAAGGTGATTGACATTTACGCAGGTTGCCACGGAGACGGATGGCTCCACTGAGGGTTCTTGTGTCCCTGTGGGGGGTATTTTTTATTTTATTAGATTCTTTTTATTTTTATGAACGACCTTTGACCTTGGGCATGGACACTGCTTGGCAACGCCGCACAATAGCCGTCTTCTGATTGGACGGCGCAGCCTATGGGCTTTGAGGTCCCGACCCTGCCCTCTGATTGGAGGAACGCTCGCATATGCAAATGAGATGAGCCCGCTTCCCTGCGGCCTCTGTCCCACCACAGAAGAAGAAACTGTGTTTTGTTTGCGTAGCGTCTTGTCATTTAGTCTTTCATTAGTGAGGCAGCAGGGCTGTGTGTGTGTGTATGTCATTATCAAGCTGTCATTGTCCTTCATTAGCACCAGCACTTTCATTTCATTAGAGGAGCCTACCTAGACCTAGCTTTCATTAGTGCTGGGCTGTAAAGACTGTTTGTTCATTAGCTGCCCGTATCTGGAATAATGAAACCCTCCTGTGATTAACCCCTCCTCCTCCACCCCCACACCCAGATCCCTGCTAAGGATGATGCTGATTGGCTGTTGGCCGTGTTTGAGTCGGCCCTTGAAGACGGGATCACACCGCTTGGTTGTTAAAGCCAACGAGATCTCTCTCCATCTCTCTCTCTCTCTCTCTCTCTCTCTCTCTCTCTCTCTCTCTCTCTGTCTCTCTCTGTCTCCTACTCTCTCCATCTCTCTCTCTGTGTCTCTCTCTGTCTCTCTCTGTCTCTCCGTCTCTCTCTGTCTCTCTCTGTCTCTCCGTCTCTCTCTCTCTGTCTGTTTCTCTGTCTCTCCCTCCCTTCCTCTCTGTCTCTCTCCCTCCTGCTCTCTCTCTGTCTCTCCCTCCCTTCCACTCTCTGTCTCTCTCTCCCTGCCACTCTCTTTCTCTCTCCCTCCCTTCCTCTCTGTCTCTCTTTCAAGGTTATTAAAGCCAGTGAAATCCCTTTCTCTTCTTCTCTCTGTACATGTAGAACTGTAGATGATTGTGGACTCTAACAGGAAGTCCAGGCTGATGCAGGGTGCTGCGCTTCCTGTCTCCCAAACTCACTGGAACAAATGAGCGGTGTTCACCTGCAGGCCTGTGTGTGTACATGTACATGTGCGTGCGTGTGTGTGCATGCATGTATATGCATGTGTGTGTGTGTGTGTGCGTGCATGTATATGCATGTGTGTGTGTGTGCATGCATGTATATGCATGTGTGTGTGTGTGTGTGCGCGCGCGTGTGTGCGTGCGTGTGTGTGTGTGTGTAGCATGTGTGTGTGTGTAGCATGTGTGTGTGTGTGTGTGTGTGTGTAGCATGCCCAGGCTGCGTTTGAATCCCAGACGTGAGTGGTTCTCTGTCCCGTGGGAACACTGTTCCTTTAGACACACTGAAGCAGGGAGGGTTTTTTCCCCAGTTTTTTTCTGGCTCCTGTCCGCTCGGTTTACCCCTGATTCTGCAGAAGCCCAAACTGACTGGAAGCTGGACCTCACATGCTAACACAGTAATGTTGGGTGACATCACTCTGGGCCCTATGGCGTCTGGCATTGTCCGCCCTTCACTAGTTATACAACCAGGAACTTGAGACGTGATTCGCTCAGGCAGGTCTGGGCTATGCCAGATGGACCAATCAACGTCCTCCGTGCGAACTGGGCCAATAAGGGGCGGCCTGGTGTGCCTGGAAATTGATTTAGTAACCGGGAGGCTGTCTGGTCTTCTGTTTTGGACGGAAAGCGGGTTACGGTGCGTCGCGTTTCAGAAGTTAACTCCCAAACTAAATGTGTCCTTCAAACGTGTTCGATTGCTTACATTACATTGTTTTATTGTGACTTGTTGAATGTGATCCCAGCTACTCTGCTGGTTCAGACTTGCTCTGGAACCTTCCATCACCCTAATCAAAGAGGGGAGGAATGCATTTGACAGGCACGGGCCTTCCCCCCAAACACACACACACTTATAAAGGTGCACACACACATTCACACTTCCTTAACCACACCGTTGCACACACATTCTTTCTCTCTGTCTGTCTCTTTCTCTATCAATCTTTTTGTCCTCTCTGTGTTTATCTCTCTCTCTTTCTGTCTCTATTAATCTTTATCTCCCTCGCTCTGTCTGTCTTTGTCTCTCTCTCTCTCTGTCTGTCTCTCTCTGTCTCTGTCTCTCGCTCTGTCTCTCTCTCTGTCTCTCTCTCGGTCTCTCTCTCGGTCTCTCTCTCTCTCTGTCTCTCGGTCTCTCTCTCTCTCTCTTCTGACCAGTACGAGTGACAGTGTCCCAGACGGTTTATCATGGGGAACTAATTCAATATCCCTGTGCCTGTTTTAAATGTCATTCTTTGAGCTCATCGGTAGTGACATGTTTTTCATGGTGGAAATAAAAGCGCTTTATTGAGCTGGGAAGTGTGTGTGTGTGTGTATGGGGGGGGACACACACCGGGCCCAGTCCCCCCTCCATGTTTACTGGAAATCTAAAGGTCTTCCCGAGGAAACAAATCAAGATGGGATCTGAGGAGCTCTGTGATCCTCTCCTGCCTCCACGAGCACAGCCTCTCCTCCTCTCCCCTCCTCTCCTCTCCACAGCCTCTCTCCTCCCCTCCTCTCCTCTCCACAGCCTCCCCTCCTTTCCTCTCCACAGCCTCTCTCCTCCTCTCCTCTCCACAGCCTCTCTCCTCCTCTCCTCTCCACAACCTCTCCCCTCCTCTCCTCTCCACAGCCTCCCCTCCTCTCCTCTCCACAGCCTCCCCTCCTCTCCTCTCCACAGCCTCCCCTCCTCTCCTCTCCACAGCCTCTCTCCTCCTCTCCTCTCCACAGCCTCCCCTCCTCTCCTCTCCACAGCCTCCCCTCCTCTCTTCTCCATAGCCTCTCCTCTCCCCTCCTCTCCTCTCCACAGCCTCTCCTCCCCTCCTCTCCTCTCCACAGCCTCCCCTCCTCTCCTCTCCACAGCCTCCCCTCCTCTCCTCTCCACAGCCTCTCCCCTCTCCTCTCCACAGCCTCCCCTCCTCTCCTCTCCACAGCCTCTCTCTTCCTCTCCTCCTCCCCTCCCCTCCTCTCCTCTCTCAAAGTTAGCTAGAGTTGTTCCCTGGCATGGTTGGTGTGGTGGGCACCGTAGTAGGGCCTCTGGTCAGTGTTGCCAACTTAGCGACTTTTCACCTTCCCTAGCAACTAAAAATCGTAGTTTGTAGAAGTAGATCTGTAACTGCACCTCCATGCTGTCACGGTCGCTTTATGTCACATTGCCACGTAATCTAGCGACTTTCAGCGATATTTCAGAGAGCCGATTATTTGGCAGCGCTGCCTCTGGTGTCAGTATGAGGGGTCATGCCATGTGTCGGTTGGCGGCGCTGGCTGGTGTATCGACTTCTGATGGGTTCGAGAGGGGGCCAGCCACTATATTGACTGATATCAACTGATGTGTCTCTGTCTCTCTCTCCGCTCTGCTGTTGTTCCACATACCGCTTTTATCGTACGCGTGGTGATTCACTCCAGGCATGGTGTTTAAGAGGATTCCTGTTCTCAATGGTCGAGTATGTTATGATAGTCTGATCAGCTAATATGTTGCTGGGAATGTTGATTAAAACCTCTTTAATAAATCCAGTTAAAATCCGTAGGCAACCCAACTATTATTTATGTACGTATAATAAGGATAAAATATTTGAAACTAGGTGAAACATGAAAATAAAAACGGTGGACCTTCCTTTAACGTTGCTGTATCTCCCTAACTCCCTTTTAACAAGTTCGTGAGTGACCTCTGCTGTGTGGGAAGGGATTCTGCCCTCCTCCATTAACCATTAGGGATGAGGGGCTGGTCTCTGTTCTGGGGGTGAGTGGGGGGGTGAGGGAGGGAGGGGAGGGGAGGGGGGTAACAGAACACTCAGTTGCCCCATTGTGCCAAAGAATGACTTCCCTGTTGAGCGTGACCTCAGTGAACCCTCTGACAGGACAGCAGGACAGCCTCTACCCCCCCCCGGGCATCCAGGCTTTATTTGGCATTTTGCCCGCTCAGAGGTCCCAACCTCGGCACTCTGGAGCCCCCTGCCCCCAGGGCCCCCCAGGGTAAAGCCCCTCTCCTGGTCACCTGGCCCGAGGCACGGCTGGGCCGGAGGAGCTGACATCACTAGGGGGGGGCCAGGGAGGGTCACTCACAGGGGGAGGGGGGGGTCAGGCACAGAGCTGTAAATGTGAAAGGTTGGCAGGGTCTTTTCGTGGTAGGAGATGAGGGAGGGAGGAGGAAGAGAAGGGAGAAGGGAGGAGAAGGGAGAGGGGAGGAGGAGGAAGAGAAGGGAGAAGGGAGGAGAAGGGAGAGGGGATGAGGGAGAGAGGAGGAAGAGAAGAGGGGAGAGGGGATGAGGGAGAGGGGAGGAGGAGGAGGGAGAGGTGAGGAGGGAGAGAGGGGAGAGGGGAGCAGGAGAGGGGATGAGGGAGAGAGGGGAGAGGGGAGGAGGAGAGGGAGAAAGCTCCTTAACAGTGTTTAGTAAAGGGCACATGTACCTGCTGTATGGACAGCATCCTAGCCCTGTCTTGCACAGCATCTCTCCAGCCAGCAGCCTTGACCTTTACTGCAGGATCAGTGTTAGAAAAACCCTGTTGGCATGTTCTGATGAACTCTCTGTCTCCTTTATACCTCCCCTTCTCTCCTCTCTTCTCACCTCCTCTCTTCTCACCTCCTCTCCTCTCACCTCCTCTCCTCTCTTCTCACATCCTCTCCTCTCTTCTCACCTCCTCTTCTCTCCTCTCCTCCTCTCCTCTCTTCTCACCTCCTCTCCTCCTCTCTCCTCCTCTCCTCTCTTCTACTCTACTCTCCTCTCTTCTCCTCTCCTCTCCTCTCTTCTCACCTCCTCTCCTCCTCTCTCCTCCTCTCTTCTCCTCTCCTCCTCTCTTCACCTCCTCTCCTCCAGGGTTCCTCAAGCCTCAGTGTTCGTTGGCTCCGCCCCCCCAGCGAGGACGAGCAGGTGATGTGTGTTCCTGTTTCAGTGGCATGTGTCACCTCCACCAGCGGCGGCTCTCCACAGGTAACTATGCCGACCGCCCCTCACTGTCACCGACACGCACACACACACACATACACAAACACATGCTCACAGGACTGTCTTATCAGACCATCCTGGTTTGATATACGGACTGATATAAGGACTAACAACATTTATTTATCTTTATATCTTTTTATCTAAAGATTGTGGGCCATTACCTGGCCGCCACATCAAACAGCACACTATCTTGACTAAGATAACACTCTCTGATTAGAGACTTGTTTAAAGTACAGGTCTTGATAAATGTTTCATGTATAAAAGGTGGCGAGGCAGAAGGGTGTAACGTGTTTCATCTGGGGAAGTGACATGTTCCGCCACAGTCATGTATCCACCCTGCAAGATACAGCCTGTTCTGTTCCACACTGCCTCTCTCACACACACACACACACACTGCTTCACACACACACACACACACACACACACACACACACACTGCCTCACACCACACACGGCTTGCTGCGGGCCTGTTCCACACTGCCTCTCTCACACACACACACACACACACTGCTTCACACACACACACACACACACACACACACTGCCTCACACCACACACGGCTTGCTGCGGGCCTGTTCCACACTGCCTCTCTCACACACACACACACACACACACACTGCTTCACACACACACACACACTGCCTCACACCACACACGGCTTGCTGCAGCCCGCCTCTGTGTGATGAATGTTGTCCATGCGTGTGGAGCCTCAGTGATTGACATGTTCGCAGGGTTGCGTAGAGACAGACCTCCATGTTAGTGGCTCTGTGGTGAACCTGACACTGAGCTATGTTGGGGGGAGGGGGGTGCTGTTTTTTTTACTGGGAAATCCTGGGAAGTTGTTGTGACTGAATATTCTGTCATCCTCACTGTGCGGGACAGGATGATACTCTATTAGCGCAACACATCCACACTGGCTCTACACATCCACACTGGCTCTACACATCCACACTGGCTCTACACATCCACACTGGCTCTACACATCCACACTAGTGCTACACATCCACACTAGTGCTACACATCCACACTAGTGCTACACATCCACACTAGCTCTACACATCCACACTAGTGCTACACATCCACACTGACTCTACACATCCACACTAGTGCTACACATCCACACTAGCTCTACACATCCACACTAGTGCTACACATCCACACTGACTCTACACATCCACACTAGTGCTACACATCCACACTGACTCTACACATCCACACTAGTGCTACACATCCACACTGACTCTACACATCCACACTAGTGCTACACATCCACACTGACTCTACACATCCACACTAGTGCTACACATCCACACTAGTGCTACACATCCACACTAGCTCTACACATCCACACTAGCTCTACACATCCACACTAGCGCTACACATCCACACTGGCTCTACACATCCACACTAGTGCTACACATCCACACTAGCTCTACACATCCACACTAGCTCTACACATCCACACTAGTGCTACACATCCACACTAGCTCTACACATCCACACTAGTGCTACACATCCACACTAGTGCTACACATCCACAGTAACTCTACACATCCACACTAGCGCTACACATCCACACTAGCGCTACACATCCACACTAGCTCTACACATCCACACTAGCTCTACACATCCACACTAGTGCTACACATCCACACTAGTGCTACACATCCACACTAGCTCTACACATCCAAACTAGTGCTACACATCCACACTAGTGATACACATCCACACTAGTGATACACATCCACACTAGTGATACACATCCACACTGACTGACACTAAACTGTGAACCTACGACCCTCCGGCAACAAATACTTTTCAGGGACAAGTCTTGGCAAGACCTGTTAAGTACACTGAGTGTATCTGTATAGTTAGAGAACTGTACAAGACAGAAGAGTGTGAACCGTTGCTCCTGTTAGTGCTCCAGTTATTTTAACATCCAGAACATGTTTGAACACGGGGCACATTAGACTGTTATCTGTGCCTGGTGGAAGCCCTCGTGATGGAGGTGGGGGGGGGGGGGAGAGGGGAGGGTGGGGGTGACTTGTGTTGTTTTGTCTTAGTTAGCTCTGAGGGATCATTTGTAAGTGCAGCTGTTAAATGTTGTCCGTGGTATCAGAGAGACAGAGAGAGACAGAGAGAGAGATACATAATGAGAGAGAGACAGAGAGAGAGGTACATAATGAGAGAGAGACAGAGAGATAAAGGGGGAGAGATGTTTTGCAGGGCCTCTGTTGAGAGTGAAGCAGCAGTGTTGGATCAGGCTGGACACCTCCTCCTCTTCCACCTCCTCCTCCACCTCCTGCCCGCTCATCATGGACCTAATTATAGAACGTGTTTCTGTAAGTCCGACATCCAGATGAGCGGCTCAGCCGGTCATCTGTTCCTCTCTCCCTGTCCTCCAATCCCTGTCGTCCTCCACCACCCGCCTGCTTGACAAAGCAGTGCATTCTGGGAAGGCTGGCGCGTCTCTCCTGGGGAGTAGCGTGTGGCGATTGGCTGAACTCCACGCCGCACGCTGATGTGGCCGGACCTTGGGTTTCCGTGGTTTCGCATCGTTCAGGAGTTCTCGAAAACGAATCCTCAAACTGGAGGGAGACCGTGAGAAACAAAGAGTTCAGGCCCCGCGCTGCAAGACATTTTCAAAGCAATCATTTTGTTGAAACTTTTTTTTTCGTGAGAAAAAGTATATTTTTCGAAGAGAACACCCCAAAAAAAGACAGGAGGAGAAAGAAAAAACATATTTTCTTCTTTTTCACGGGGTGGGGGGGGGTGGGCTGGTGGTGGGGTGGGGAATGTGTTGAATGAAGTGAGAGAGGGAGAGAGGGAGAGTATTAAAAAACTGGTCTTTTTGAAAAGATCCTCACAATGCAGGACTTGTGCGGGGCCTGGGCCGATCCTCGCGGAGCGCAGCGGAGGAATGGAAAAGATTATCCACAGGAATGTCTGGGGTGCCCTCAAACAGAGCAGGCCGCTCGGCTGGCCAATGGGAGCGAGCCCTGCCGGGCGGCGGGCTAATTTTTTCCTGATGAACTCAGGCTGCTGCCACACAATGCTGTCTGATTGCCAGAGCTGAACTCACATATGGTCCGTGTTTGGTGGGCCCAAACGACAAGACCAATTCTGTCCCGGGGAGGGGGGAGGGGGGAGGAGGAGGGGGAGGAGGGGGAGGAGGGTGGTGTTGTAGCTGATGATTGCTGCTGGCTTCTTTCCTTGTAGATTTCATTAGTGTCTGTAGCTAGTGCCCTCAAACAACATCAGGGCGTCTGCCTGTCTGCCTGTCTGCCTGTCTGTCTGTCCACCAGTCCCCCTCCGCCTGCTACCACAGCAGATTGACCTTGGCCTCCTGGTATACGGTTGGCCTTTGATTAATCGTTCCTTATTGACGTCCTTTTGGTTAAACAAGCAGCAATTACAGTGAAAGCCAAGGCCTATTAGGGCTCACCGCGGTCTGAATCTGACTTCATTACTGCGCCTCAGAATCCTCTTGCCGCCTTGTGAAGCCTGCCAATTAATTTGGAACCAATTTACTATTCAGAGGACTTGGACAGAACCAGACTGGCCCCTCTAGCTAGACCAAACCCTGCAGAAAGCAGAGGAGGAGAAGGGGAGGGAGGGAGTGTGTGTGTATGCGGTTAATGTGGTGTTTGTGTGTGCGGGGGTGTGTGTGGTGAGTGTGTGTATGTGGTGTGTGTGTGTGTGTTCCTGTGAGTCTGAGCAGGGTTGCTCTGCTAGTAAAGATGCCATGTGGTTCTGTGAAGAGGGAGACTCTGTTAGCAGACTGCGGTCCACACAGCAGGGACTGGAGGGGGGCCTGCGGGGGGCCTGGGGGGGAGGGGGCGTGGGGGGGGAGGGGTGTGGGGGGACCTGGGGGGCTCCAGGCTCCTCGTGTTTCCCAGAGCGGGGTCTCTCAGAGGTGAGGGGGGGTCTGATGTTTGCTGGTGGACTGTCAAGGTCTGATTGGTCAGTCTGAATGGTCGCTGTCAGCAGACACTTTTTGGAAAAAAAGTTTAGAAAAAAAGTTTAGGGAAAAACTAGAAACTTTTTTGGGGTGTTTGTGGCCTGATTGGTCTGATGTTTGATGGTGGACTGTCAAAGTCTGATTGGTCAGTCTGAGTGGGTGCTATCAGCAGAGCTATTTGATTGGTCAGTCTGAGTGGGTGCTACCAGCAGAGCTATTTGATTGGTCCGTCTGAGTGGTGGCTGTCAGACACTGTTTAGAATAAAATTGTGAATTTTTTGGTTGAAAAAAAGTTTTTCGTGTGTGAAAACAAAAATGCTAAAAAAAAGTTTGGAAAAAACATTAGAATTTCTTTTTTTTACTTTTTGGTGTCGTGATGTGTGTAAAAAAAAGTGAACAAATAAACGTAAAAAACAACTGTGAAAACATTTTGTTTTCCCCAAAAGTTTCAAAAGATTTTTGAAAATAATTTTCTTCTTTTAAATAATGGGTGGGGAATAATGGGGGGGGGGGGGGGTTGTAGAGGGGTAGGGCCTCCAGAACCAGGCGCTGGTCTGGCCTGTGTCATCTCAGGGATAAGCTCTGCCAGAACTCTCTCCTAATTGGTTGTTTAAATTCATAGTGTACTCTGAAGATAGAGGACCACGCTGGCTCGGATCCCAACATCAACAGCCTACACCCTTTTTCTGCAATGTTGCGCTAAATTCCTCGTCTAAAAAAGAGACCCCCCAACAAAAAAATAACTTTTAAGCCTGGGGGAAGACGAGAGTCATCCAAACGGAGTGATCTCATCCAGGCTGAATCTGAATCTCTGTACTGGAGGAACAATGGGACACAGGCCTCCGGCCTCCTGCCTCCCTCATTCCTGCCTCTGTTGTTTAGGAATTGTCAGGCCGGCCGGGGAGAAATCCAGCGTCTAATTGGAAACAGCCTTGTTCCAGACCCGGGCTGTAAATCCAACATCAGGCTGCCTGATAGGACAGGACATCAGCGGGGCAGGATAGATGTACTCTTGATCTGAAAATGTGTTTGGTTTAAAGAAATGGCGTGTAAAGTTCGGAGTTGGTCTAGTTTCAAGTCCTCAATACCCTTGATGTTTGCCAGAACACTAGCCACAGTCTCCTGGCTGCGTTTATCCTGTTCTTAAGACTCAGAAACCAACAGATATCATGTCTACCATCCATCCTTACTAGGGTTTACAGCTTTAGTCCACCTACCTAGTTGTACCCAAACTACACAGTTGTAGGCCTACTTCAATATGAGGAGCCTCAGTCTGTGTGACCACAGTCCTTTTCAGGTAGTCAGATGGGTCGATATTTTGAACCGACACATTAAGAATCGTGTGGGAGTTTGTTTTTTTTTGCTTCAAGAACCAGAGATGAGTTGGAAAAACTATTTTAAAAGATTAAGTATTTTTTTATTCTCCCACGTACTCACATATTCCTCTGGGAGTTAACCCTGGCACTGGAGTGAGATTTACATCACGTGCTGAAGACTACATCTGAAAACTGTACTTCATTTCATCAATTAAACATGAATAACTAACATCTCATTCTGGAGGGTCTAAATCAGCGTACAGTATGGTAATACTAGACTCAGCAGGGCTCCTTGGAAGATGTGGGTAAACTAATGAAGGACATGAATATGAATGAAAATGTACATCTTAACCCAGATACGTGTGTGTGGGAGCTGGGTTGAGGGTGTGTGTGTGTGTGTGTGTGTGAGAGAGGGAGCTGGGCTGTGTGTGTGTGTGTGTGTGTGTGTGAGTCCTGGCCTAAACCTCACAGGCCAGTAGAGGCTGTTGAGTCTTCTCTCCTGGAGTCTCCTTACATCTGATAAACATGAGGAATCCCAGCCTGTCTCTCCTCCTCCTCCTCTCCTCCTCCTCTCCTCCTCTCCTCTATCTTCTCCTCTCCTCCTCCTCACATCCCAGATGAAGATGTTCAGTAGAAACCCAGATGAGCACGGCGCCGCTCTCCTCCGCTGGAGGCTGACAGAGCGAGCAGGGAGTTCCTGGGGAGGAGAAGCGGAGGGGGGCAACAGGAAGCACATTCACCCCCCTGGAGCCTCTCTCTCCAGGCCTGAGTCACGACCTTGCTCTTGAGGACAGCGGTTGGAAGGGGAACCTAAATATAGTTACGCTCCTGATTTATAGGAATGTCATTCGTTGACTGGCCTTTTTTTTTCTTCTTCTTCGTCAGTTTTTCCTCATTTCCTCGTAACATGACAGGAATCTGAGGTGGTTGTGTTGACCATCTGGAGTAGCTAACAAGAGGGGAGTTCGAGGCTTAGACAGGGCCAGGCCAGAGGAAGAACACATTTCAGTGATTTATTTATCGATTTTTTATTTTCTTCCGGAACGATGCGAGCCTGCTGTGTTTCGCTCGTGTGGATGCAGCCTTGTGGTGCTTACTTAACTCTGAACAACAACAACCCCAAAAATATAAATAATGCAATACATTTTTGGGCAAGCTAATGTTAGTGGAGTTGGCCTAGGTTAGTGGATTTGGCCTGGGTTGGCCTGGGTTAGTGGATTTGGCCTGGGTTGGCCTGGGTTAGTGGATTTGGCCTGGGTTGGCCTGGGTTAGTGGATTTGGCCTGGGTTAGTGGATTTGGCCTGGGTTAGTGGATTTGGCCTGGGTTGGCCTGGGTTAGTGGATTTGGCCTGGGTTGGCCTGGGTTAGTGGATTTGGCCTGGGTTGGCCTGGGTTAGTGGATTTGGCCTGGGTTGGCCTGGGTTAGTGGATTTGGCCTGGGTTGGCCTGGGTTAGTGGATTTGGCCTGGGTTGGCCTGGGTTAGTGAATTTGGCCTGGGTTGTGGGCTGAAAACATTTGGTTCTCACATGTAAAATGTTCTCAGGCTGCCAGCGAAAACATCATGTTCCCCCTTCCCCCCCTCTTCTCTCAGTAAACAACCGTTCTTGACTAATACTTACCATCTTTGTTTGAAATCCAGCCAGATAGGAAACTAAGGGAAGTGTGTTATTAAGTTTGTGCACTAAAAACAGCATTGCAACTGAACGATATTTCACCATCAAACCCTTCTGCTAGAATCTCCTTACTGGAGCAGAGAGAGGTTCCAGAATGTTCTAGCGTAGTGTTCCTCTGTCTCACTGGAGCAGAGAGGGGTTCTAGAATGTTGTAGCGTAGTGTTCCTCTGTCTCACTGGAGCAGAGAGGGGTTCTAGAATGTTGTAGCGTAGTGTTCCTCTGTCTCACTGGAGCAGAGAGGGGTTCTAGAATGTTGTAGCGTAGTGTTCCTCTGTCTCACTGGAGCAGAGAGGGGTTCTAGAATGTTCTAGCGGAGTGTTCCTTTGTCTCACTGGAGCAGAGAGGGGTTCTAGAATGTTGTAGCGTAGTGTTCCTCTGTCTCACTGGAGCAGAGAGAGGTTGTATAATGTTCTTTTGGAGCGTTCCTCTGTCTCACTGGAGCAGAGAGATATTCTAGAATGTTCTAGCGGAGTGTGTCCCTTTGACTTTGAGTCTGTCGTGTTCTTGTTTGCTCGCTGGGCTGTATGTAAGAGTGTGTGACCTGGAGTTCAGATATGTCGGAGGGGGGGGGCAGGAGTGTGTGTCCGTGTGTCGCCCCCTGCCTCCTCACCCTGGCCCCCCACCACGGTCGACCTCTCCTGCTCTCCCCTCCGCATCGCATGGAGCCCTCCGCTGTTCCTCACTCCCAGACCCCCGGAGGAGCGGGGGAAGGGGAGGCAGGCAGGGGCAGAGGAGGGGAGAAGGAGAGAGAGAGAGAAGGGAGAGGGGAGAGAGGAGGGAGGGGTGGAAGAGGAGGAGGAGAAAGGATAGAGGGGCGAAGAGGAGAGGAGAGAAGGAGGGTGGAGAGGAAAGGAGAGAAGAAGGGAGGGGGCTGTCAGTATTTTGATGCTAAAGCGATCAGATCCGCTTGGCATTATAGCCTGCTCTGCGTCCGGGAGAAGGGGAGTGGTGGGGGTGAGGGGGAGGGGGGGGTGGTGTAGCGAGCGCTTGATCCGAATGTCACTGAAGCCGAGCTTATGAAGTGGAAGGTCAGAGACGGAGCACCTGCCAACCCGGGTCGGAACCAGGCCTCAACCCTGCCACTCCACCCCTGCCCCTCCACCCCTTGCCGCTCACCTCACCAGGAAGGGCTGGGAGCTGGGGTGGAGGGTGGAGGAGGAGTGGGGGTTGTAGTAAGGGAGGTTGTGTGTGTGTGTGGGGGGGGGGTTAAAGCGCTGACCTCTCAATGTCACATGTCTCTCTCGCCCAGCAACAGGCCCACCCAAGTGTGCTAATGCGAGAGCAGTGCATTCTGGGATTGCAGAGGAGGAAGGGTTGGCAGTTTTCACGTGCTTCTCCTTAGAGGAGGGAGGGAGGGAGGGAGGGAGGGAGGGAGGGAGGGGAGGGAGGGAGGAGGGAGGGAGGGAGGGAGGGAGGGAGGGAGGGAGGGAGGGAGGGAGGGAGGGAGGGAGGGAGGGAGGGAGGGGGAGGGAGGGAGGGAGGGAGGTTAATGGAAATGTCTTGTTGGGATCCAGCTGTCCTGATGAGACTGCTGCTGGTCGTGCTGCTGGTCGTGCTGCTGGTCGTGCTGCTGGTCGTGCTGCTGTGCTGCTGGTCGTGCTGCTGGTCGTGCTGCTGGTCGTGCTGCTGTGCTGCTGGTCGTGCTGCTGGTCGTGCTGCTGTGCTGCTGGTCGTGCTGCTGTGCTGCTGGAACAGAACCAGCCACAACCGAACCAGGCACAACAGAACCAGGCACAACAGAACCAGGCGCAACAGAACCAGGCACAACAGAACCAGGCGTAACAGAACCAGGCGCAACAGAACCCAGCCACAACAGAACCAGGAGCAACAGAACCAGGCGCAACAGAACCAGGCGCAACAGAACCAGGCGCAACAGAACCAGGCACAACAGAAACCAGGCGTAACAGAACCAGGCACAACAGAACCAGGCGTAACAGAACCAGGCGCAACAGAACCAGGCGCAACAGAATCAGCCACAACCGAACCAGGCACTAACAGAAACCAGCCACAACAGAACCAGGAGCATCAGAACCAGGCGCAACAGAACCAGGCGTAACAGAACCAGGCGTAACAGAACCAGGCACAACAGAACCAGGCACAACAGAACCAGGAACAACAGAACCAGGCACAACAGAACCAGGCACAACAGAACCAGGCGCAACAGAACCAGGCACAACAGAACCAGCCGCAACAGAACCAGGGCGTAACAGAACCAGGCGCAACAGAACCAGGCACAACAGAACCAGGCACAATAGAACCAGGCACAACAGAACCAGGCACAACAGAACCAGCCGCAACAGAACCAGGCGTAACAGAACCATGCGTAACAGAACCAGGCGCAACAGAACCAGGCAGACTAGAACAGAACCAGCCATCCACCACCACCCACCCCCCTTCTCACCCACCCTCCCCCATCCCTCCTACCCCTCTCCACGCCCGCTGAGTGCTGTGGGGACACAGGGACTGAGAGCAGGGGAACTGTTGCAGAATGCTAAACCTTTGGTGCGCACACACACACAAATATTCTCTGTGATGGGCTCTATGTTAGTCAGTGTGTGTGATAGAGAGAGACAAACCCCATAGGGCCATCATGTCCACAAGGCCATTACAGGGTCTGACATCGAGCTAATTGACTGACATGACCATGTGATGAAGTCAACAATGGGAGAGGGAGAGAGGGGAGGGGGGAGGGAGAGAGGGAGGGGGGGAGAGGGGAGGGGAAGGGGGAGTGGAGGACAAGAGAAAGTCAAACCGCTCGGCTAGCTTTGTTTTTTTGACCAGATCTGAGGTTTTGTTTGGTCAGGCCTTGGTGAGTCAGCAGGGGAAGATATTTCAGTCCGATTTTTTGGGTTGAACAAACTTCAGAAGTAGACGACCTAGAATATCTCCCTCCGACGCTTACTCAGAGCCGCCATAATCTGATCACTTTCCCTGGCCGGGCCGTCGCCCTCCACAGCCAATCACAGCCAATCACAGCCAATCACAGCAGGAGGACTGGAGCGCCCACACACCGAGGGCCCGTCGGAGTGTTCCTACTGCCAGAGAGAAACACAACACACCAAGACGGAAAACAAGCCTCTCTCCTCCTCTCTCCTCCTCTCTCCTCTCTCTCCTCCACTCTCCTCCTCTCTCTCCTCTCTCCTCCTCTCTCCTCCCTCTTTCCTCATCTCTCTCTTCTTAACTCTCCTCCTCTCTCTCCTCCTCTCTCTCCTCCACTCTCCTCCTCTCTCTCCTCTCTCTCCTCCCTCTTTCCTCCTCTCTTCCTCTCTCCTCCATCTTTCCTCCTCTCTCTTCTTCACTCTCCTCTTCTCCTCTCCCCCTCTCTCTCCTCCTCTCTCTCTCTCCCCCTCTCTCTCTTTCCCTCTCCTCTCTCTCCTCCTCTCTCCCCCTCTCTCTCTTTCTCTCTCCTCTCTCCTCCTCTCTCCCCCTCTCTCTTCCCCCTCTCTCTCTCCCCCATGGGGGGAGAAGGCTGCACATCTCCTGCCCAGGAAAGAGCGTCTACGTGACTCTGTAGACGAGAGCTGCTCTCAACTGAACTGTTATGAAACCATTCGTTTTTTTTTGAACATTTTGTCCCCGTATGTTAATGCTCGTCCGGTTAAAAACGTCGGATCTCAATGGATCGTATGACAGGAGCCTCCAAGCTGAGAGGATGAACTCACATAACAGCCTGCTTGGTGGTTTTAACAGTTTACTGCAGCCTTGTTTTGATTTTGTTGGATGCACATGCATTTAAGTGCGAGTGAGTGTGTGTCTGAGTGAGTGTGTGTGTGTGTGTACCTGCACAGCCTCCAGTCCTTCTCGCTTAGAAACTGGACTACTGTTACTCTGCATGGGTCCATACTGGTGAGCCCCCCCTGCCCCAGCCCTGCCCCAGCCCTGCCCCAGCCCAGCCCCAGCCCTGCCCCTGTCCCCAGGTTCACCCCCTCCGTCCTGCCCCAGCCAGGCATCCCTGGTCCTGGGATGTTTCAGAAATAGCACCGGGCCTGAAGTCGTAGCAGCTGCCTGCAACCCAAGCCGAGGACGAGCGTTCATCTGTGTTTATTTAACACCTCCCCAGAACCTTGTCCCATCTGTTGGCCAGTGTTGTGCTGGGCTCAGAGGACACGCGGACAGGCCCTGATGCTTTTACACAACAACAACTGTGTCTTTGTCCCTTATCAACCATCACTGCTGCATTATTAAACCTCACCCCGGAGGACCCACACACATGACCTGGAGATGGGCGCGCACACACACAGACATACACACACACACACACACACACACACACACACAGTTCCATTCCCAGAACAGGAAGTACAGAAAACACCTGCATATGGATTAGACCTATCAGCCAGCCCGGGTGAAGAGTTTCGAGTTCTCTAGTCAACAGAACATTCCAGATTGTGTCTCTTTCCCTCCGGAGGCCGAGATTACCGACCAGACAGGCCTGCTCCTGCAGGCGTCGCTGGTGCAGGAGCAGGGAAGCGGTGTGACCTGGTAGGAGGCCTGGTGGAGAGGACTAGGTCCTG
>NC_085035.1:1019794-1052294 GCF_963692335.1 Osmerus eperlanus
CCTCAATCTTTCAGGACTTCCTCTGTTTCTCTCACCCTCCTTTCTCTCTCTCTCACCATCTCCCTCCTCTTTCTCCCTCTCTACCTCTCTCTACCTCTCTCTCTCTCTCTCTCTACCTCTCTCTCTCACACCCCCCCTGGCCCTTTCTCTTCTGTGGCCCCGCCCCCATCCTTATAACAGTGCCCCTGAATCCGCCTTTTAAGTCAGGGATTTAACAGCCCCTGGGGCACTGCAGCATTCACTAGGATTCTCCAATAAACACTCCATGCACTCACAATTTACACGGCCTGTGTGTGTGTGCGTGCGTGCGTGTGTGTGAGCGAGAAAGAGAGGGAAAAATGAAGAGAAAGAGATTTTTAGCTCTTTCTCGCCGGATCAATTAACACTGAACTGCAACTAACATCTCCATCAGAGCTTCAGGATATGGACGGAGGGAGACTCGAGAAACAGCACTCGTCTGCCCTGCCGTCTCCCTCCTCCTGCCATGGGTTTTCTCCCTCTTCCCTCCCTACTCCTCCCCCTCCCTTCTCCGCCCCCTTCCCTTCTCCTCCTCCTCCCCCTTCCCTTCTCCTCCACCCTCCCTCCCTCCTCCTCCTCCTCCCTCCCTCCCCTGCCTCCTCCTCCTCCTCCCTTCTCCTCCACCCTCCCTCTCTTACCCTCCTTCCCTCCTCCTCCCCCTCCCTCCTCCTCCTCCTCCTCCCCCTCCCTCCTCCTCCTCCCCCTCCCTCCTCCTCCTCCTCCTCCCTCCCTCCCCTCCCTCCTCCTCCTCCCTCCCTCCTCCTCCCCCTCCCTCCTCCTCCTCCTCCCCCTCCCTCCTCCTCCTCCCTCCCTCCCTCCCCTCCCTCCTCCTCCTCCCTCCCTCCCCTCCCTCCCCTCCCTCCTCCTCCTCCCTCCCTCCCTCCTCCTCCTCCTCCTCCTCCCTCCCTCCCTCCCCCTCCCTCCCTCCCTCCCTCCCTCCCTCCTCCTCCCCTCTGGCTGCTGTCTCAGTAGAGGCTGTTACCCTCCCATCGAGTGTGACCTGTTCAGCACCTCTGACCTTCTTCTTACCAGACAACACACCCTGAGTCTGTCTACCTAAGCCGCCCCCCTCTCTCTCTCTCTGCTCTCTCCCTCAGAATGTCTACCTAGGCCGCCCCTCTCTCTCTCTGCCCTTTCCCTCAGCCTGTCTACCTAGGCCGCCCCTCTCTCTCTGCTCATTCATACCGCACCTTGAACACACACCCCCTCCACCCGACGCTGTACACACAAACATGCACAGACATGCACGCACACACACACACACAGTTGTCTTGCGGGGCCTGGCTCTGATCTCGCAGCCCGTGTCCTGTTACTCACACGGGTCTGAAACAGAAGAAAGCGTCCTAAATGTGACACTTGAACTTGTCGGAGCTGTTTCTGCAGGCTCAGGAATGTCAGTTCTGCGGTATGCTGAGAACTGACGACAAAGACACAATCACAGCCTGCCCTGGCAGCCACAACCACGTTTCTCAACACTGCTGCTCTCAGGCAACATCCCACGCACCACACGCACACTCTGGAACTCCCTGACTGAAAACAGGGGAGGTCTGGGAGAAAAAATGTTTTCACAAAAAAAAAAAATTCATATGATCATTGAAAGCCCTCTGTATTGTAACTAGAAGCATGGGGTTTGTACGTTCGGTTGGTTCACGATTCTGTGCGCTAGTAGTAAGATTAAGTTCCCGTTGTGTCATGATTGTGGATGTGAGAGCGGGGGGGCCAGAACCTTCTCACTACCAGCTAACCGTGAGGAACACAGATCTATGGACGGAGAACCAGATACAGTCTTCATGAAGAATCTTTACCTTTTCTCAATGTGATTAGGCAGCTGAAACGCACCCATCATGCCTGTCAAACACCCCCCCAATCCAGGGACTGTCCCCCCCGCCCCCCCCACCGGGGTCTCTGTAATCCAGGGACTGTCCCCCCCACCCCCCACCGGGGTCTCTGTAATCCAGGGACTGTTTGGCCCTGCCTGTAATGGATCCGCTTATCATAATTACAATCACGTCCCATAATCTGACAGCCTGGTTTAAGTACACCAGCATAAGCTTTGGTATTAGGCCCTCTCTCCCTTGACCCCCCCCTCCTCCCTCCTCCCTCCCTCCCGCCCCCACACTCCCTCTCCCCAGTCGAAAACCATGTGTGTGTGCGGCCGGAGAGATCCTCTGGTTGTGTAAGGTGTTCCTGCAGGGTGTTGAACGCGCTCTGGCCTACCGCGCAGATGTTTCTTCTTGCCGACACGACACGCAATACATTTTCCCTGCGCTTCTGGTCGGATCTGCCTCGATCGGGCCAGCGGGCCGGATGTTAAGACAAACGTCTTGCTGTTCTCTGTGTTTACAAACGAGAGGACTTTCTTTTGTTTATCCTTTGAGGTTTTACAAAATAAGAACGGACAACAAAGTTGTTGCGTTTTAGTGGTTTGTGTTTATGGTGTACTGGCTTATGGTGTGATTGTACTGCGAATTGTGATTGCTTGGTGAGCTTTTGTAAGCAGTGGTTAGGAGCACAAAAGAAACTCCAGTGAGGACTGGGCGCCAGTTTACACAGAAGCTAGCTCAAAACCTCAGATGACAGCTTGCACGCTAGCCAAGATGGCACTTGAGCTAACACAGTCACTAACACAATGGCTAACATTGTGGCTAACCCTGCAACTCACAGTAGCTAACACTGTGGCTTACACAGTAGCTAAAAGTAGCTAGCACAGCAGCTAACAGCAGCTAACAGTAGCGAACAGTAGCTAACAGTAGCTAACACAGTAGCGAACAGTAGCTAACAGTAGCTAACAGTAGCTAACAATAGCCAACAATAGCTAGCACAGCAGCTAACAGCAGCTAACAGTAGCGAACAGTAGCTAACAGTAGCTAACACGGTAGCGAACAGTAGCTAACAGTAGCTAGCACGGCAGCTAACAATAGCTAGCACAGCAGCTAACCACCAACACAGTGGCACATAGGCCAGCCCTCTCAGTGCTTGGGGCAGACCGGCTAACAGAGGTGCCACCCAGGATGTGTGGCCGCTCCCTAACACCTCGCGAGGTGTCAGACGCCGTGACAACGGCGTGACGACGCCGCGGGCTGGAGGTGAGGGAAGGTCGTCACATCTCCCTGAGTCTGGACACACGGCGGAGAGGAACATGACAAAACCGAGACGAGAAATCCATCAGTCTTGGCGTCGGTGCCTTTCTCGCTTTCTTTTCTAGGGAACGTGTGGGTAAGTGTGGTTGTGGGCGTGCCCGTGTGTATGTGTCTGTGTGTAAGTGTGTGCGTGTAAGTAAGTGTGCAAGTGTGTGTGTAAATGTGTTGTTGAGAGGCCACCTCGCAGCGGAAAGGAATTCACAATTTCATTCTCTTTCATTCTCTGATGAGAGCGAGGACTTCAAACGCTTCCTCACGGCTTTTGATCATCCTAGTCACACTGATAATAGCTCTACCGGTGTTTGTCAGTTACACATTATCACTGACTCAGAATACACTTCTCCGTTGTGAAACTATGTAGTGCGAAACCGTATCATCCAACCACATGCTGTAACCAGACCAGGGACTGACTTCACTCAGGTGCCATGTTCTCTGCCATCAAGTCTCAGTGGTCCTTTTCCTCTCTCTCTCTCTCTCTCTCTCTATCTCTCTCTCTCTCTCTCTCTCTCTCTCTCTGTCTCTCTCTCTCTTTAACTGTCTCTCTCTCTTTAACTCTCTCTTTAACTGTCTCTCTCTCTCTTTAACTCTCTCTCTCTCTCTTTAACTCTCTCTTTAACTGTCACTCTCTCTCTTTAACTGTCTCTCTCTCTCTCTTTAACTCTCTTTAACTGTCTTTCTTTGTCGCTCTCTCTCTGTGTCTCTCTCTCTCTTTAACTCTCTCTCTCTCTTTGTCTCTCCCTCTCTTTAACTGTCTCTCTCTCTTTGTCTCTCTCCCTCTCTTTAACTGTCTCTCTCCCTCTCTTTAACTGTCTCTCTCTCTTTGTCTCTCTCTCTCTTAAACTGGCTCTTTCTTTCTTTCTTGAACCATCCGTCTCTCTATCTCTCTCTAACTCCCTTTAAACAACTCTCTCTTTTTTTCTCTCTAACTCTCTCTCAGTGTTGTGTGGAGTACGAGTGAGAAACCGTCCGGCCAGGAGGGCAGGCTGACCTTCCTTTCTGAGCGAATTATGAGTGTGATCTGGTCGAATCCCTACAGAGGCTGTGTTTCCACTTCAAAAGAGCCCATGTACGCATCCTGAATACCGCTCTGCTGCACGCAACACACTCCCTCCCTGTTCCTGTCTCAACAGTCCATCAATCTACATTAGCTTCTCTTTCTATGGATTAAAATAAATGAAGAAAATATGAATAATCAGCCTTCTTGTGTACACAACGCCGTCTTTGAACGGTAAAAACGCCAGATTGAATGCCCGGGGTAAATTCCTTACGTGACAAACTGCAGACGGGGCAAAGGTCAAGGTTCGTGGAGCAAAGTTCAACTCAGTTCCAATCAATAAAGCACTCCTGTTGCCTCTCTATTCCTAACACTAATAATTAACGGGGTTTTGAGCGATGCTCGTATTTCTCTACCTCCTGCCCTTCATACCTCCACTCAACAGGGGGAAAGAAACCGGGCGACCTGGGCTGGGGAGTGGTGTAGTCGGATTGTGTTAGTGGATCATGGACGTTTTCCTTTCCGAGGCCGTTCACGCTGCTTACAGGGGGTGTTTAGATGCTCGACGCACAGCGCCACAAACACTCCGCCAAGTACCAATCAAGCGGCCGCGTTCAGAGTTACGTTTCACTCATTCTCTCGTCTTGTTTCGTGCGTTTGGTTGATGCCGGGGGGGGAGGATGGAGGGCGAAGGCTGGGCGGGAAGAGGGAGGGGGAATATTTCCTTTGATTTGGTTGAGTGTTAGCAAGAGGGTGTGTGTGGGAGAGCGGGTCAGGGAGAGAGGGAGCGCTGTCACTTTAAGCCATTACCTTTCCCTATAAAACTCCTCCAATAAAAACGACAGCTGCAGCCCTTTCTCTAAAGCAACACATCAGGAGTGGCAAACTAGACGTCTGTAAAAGACAAACTTGGCCAAACGATTTTGCCGTCGTGACCCCCCCCCCGGCCCCGCCCCTCCCTCAGAAGACACACCCCCACCCACAGGATAACCTTTGTTTCTGAGTTAGGGCTGGAATGCACCCCACCCCCCACCCCCACCCCACTTCTACACCCCCTTTACGCTCTCTTCTCATCGTAGACTGTGAACTTCACTGGTGGGAAGAGGGTGTTACCTTCTGTTCCTCAAAGCCCTCATCCCTCTCCCCCCTCTCCCCCAGCCCTAATAACCCACCCCCCCCTAAGACAATTAAAGAAGTGAGATAAAGGAGGGATGCATCCTTGCCCTCTGTGAGGAAGCAGATCTCATCTCATCAGCAGATAGATTCACAGCTCAGCTTGAGTTTCCCCTCACAAAGTCAGCATAGGTCTGAACACAACTGAATATCATTCAACACCACTGAAACACCACTCAACACCACTGAAACACCACTGAAACACCACTCAACACCACTGAAACACCACTGAAACACCACTGAAACACCACTTAACACCACTGAAACACCACTCAACACCACTGAAACACCACTCAACACCACTGAAACACCACTGAAACACCACTGAAACACCACTCAACACCACTGAAACACCACTGAAACACCACTCAACACCACTGAAACACCACTCAACACCACTGAAACACCACTCAACACCACTGAAACACCACTCAACACCACTGAAACACCACTCAACACCACTCAACACCACTGAAACACTGTTGAAACACCATGGTCAAAGCCATCCTCCAGCCCAGTCCAACCAGGCAGACACGGGAACAGTCACTCAGGACACTTGAAGTGCATTTATGCTCCTTAATCACCCTCGCTCTCCTGTTGTAAACACAAGTTCACTCCCACTTGAAACGATGCTGGCTCGGGTCAGGCTCAACAGGAACACCAGATCACTTTCCAATTCCCTGTCTGGCCTGGCTATTTACATTCAGCAAGTACAGCATGCCCGTACTTTCTGACTGTCCTACACAGCACCCAGGCTGTGTTGTATAGTGTATAGTGTAGAACACACACACACACACACAAACACACACACACACTGTAACAGTAACAAAGAAGGATTGACCGGTGCCTGGCTGAAAACCCAACTACTTTGAACTCACAACAACTCTCAAAAGGTCTCCAGTTGCATGACACTTCACGGTTCCACAAGACATATTTTTATTTGTTTCTTATGAAACTGCCATGCTTGCATGTTTACAAAGGAAGCAGACACATTGTCTGGCTTCAATGTCACCTCTCCGCTCCATGCTGCTGTTCATTTACATTTAGTGATTTAGCAGACGCTCTTATCCAGAGCGACTTACAGTAAGTACAGGGACATTCCCCCTGAGGCAAGTAGGGTGACGTGCCTTGCCCAAGGACACAACGTCATTTTGCACAGCCGGGAATCGAACCGGTAACCTTCAGATTACTAGCCCAACTCCCTCACCGCTCAGCCACCTGACTCCCTATTCAGCTTCATCTCAGAAGACAGAGACAGGGGGACACAGAGCTGGAGGAGAAAGACCTGGAGGGAGAGAGATAACGAGAGAGAGAGAATAAGAGAAAGAAAGTAAGGCAGAGAGAGAAAAATAGAGGGAGAAAGAAGGAGAGAGAGAGACAGACAGACAAGAGTAAGTCAGGGAGTGGGAGAGAGAGAGAGAGAGAGAGAGGGAGAGAGAGAGAGAGAGTAAGAGAGTTAGAGACAGAGAGAACAGGCTTGAGCAGAACAGAGACAGCATGCTGAACATACTGTGCTGCTGGAGAGGATGTCGTCACCACAGGCAACAACCTGCAATCTATAATTGTAAAATGTTCGAGCTGTCATTCTCAACATACGCATGTAGGAATCCTTAATGCAGCGGGATGCATGGGTAATTACACAGAGTGTGCGGCTAATCAATACCTTCAAGGGTTTATCAGAGTTAGTGGTGTCCTTGAAGTAGGCAATTACCAATCACATCGCCGGTGGGGGTTTGATAGGGAAAGTTTATATTTAAATGGTGATTTAGGAACCGACAAATCAAGTCCTGGCGATTAATGACCTGCTGATACAGTACTGTGAGAAACTTGGGAGCAATTAGGCAGGGCAGAGAGGATGGAATGGACCGTTGTGGAGACTCCCACCAGCACAGAGCCATCCTGACTGGGTCTGGACATCTTAGTCCGCACCCGCCTTTCTTGCTGTGGCTCTGTCTTCAAGCACTCAGAGGGGATTCTGAACCCCGACTCCACACCTGGCTTTGCCCAGAGCACCTGGAATAACAGCCCTGGGTGCCGTGGCGACGGGTGTGTGTGTGTAGCATGTTCCTGCGTGGCCACATGAAGGCCTGTGCGGTCAGTTCCAGCGAGCAGCCTTGTAACAGGAGAAAGCTGCTGGTTTACCCAGAAGCCCTTGCCTCTCTTATCCATTCCTACACACGGGCTGATAATGTGTGTCAAGGTGTAACGTGAAGCCTGGATGAAAGACACACAGACACAATAGGCTGGCAGTCTATCGCCTGCAGCTGAGGAGTCTCTGCAGCGCAGGACAAGGTGTGCTCTCTGCACTGTGACATGCATACAGTAGTTGCGTATTAATGATTTACTGGAAATGGTAATAGCGTCTCTCACTGTGTGTGTGTGTGTGTGTGTGTGTGTGTGTGTGTGTGTCTGTGGGTGTGTGTGTGTGTGCTCGCACCTGTGTGGGTGTGTGAGGATCAAATTGTAAATATGTTCTTATTTCTGCTAAAAGTAATGACTGACGCTATTTATCATCTTTATCTTCAAGGCAATTTTTGTTTAGGTCACTATTTCTTGTTGCATTCCATGTCCGATGAAAAAATAATTGCGTTGCGAATGTAATTAAGCAAAACAGTTTATCATATCTTTATGTGATATTGGGTAATTATAAGTACTTTATCTAAATAAATCCAAATTTTTCAATAACTTGAGTACTAAAGTATACACTATTTGTTAACGAATGAAACACCACTTTTCTCCACGCATCACATGCTGACTAAATTTAGCACGCCTCCGCTAACGAGAAAAAATATTAAGTAACTTAAAACGCATACCTGTAGCCTACATGACCTATAATGTCAAAAATAAATTACCAAGATTATGTAACTGCATTTGGGACACTTTCACACGCCCATGCTGACTACTTACATGATACAACCGCATACAACAGTTTATTAAAACATTAACAAACGTAAGACAACGTGAAGTTTAATTCGCCTTTCTAAACATCTTGTTCGATGTGTAAACTTCTACCGTATTTGCGAGCCGCTTACATTTACGCGCGAGAGTAGTATTTTCCAACGCATTCAGTTCGATTTCAAGATGAAATACTTGATATTAATTGCCTGACTGATAAGCAAATAAAAAATCGGTTGTCTTGGGCTACGTTTTTAGGACCGGGCGGCGTAATTTAGCTTACTCACTGAGAAAGGAAAAGCCCGCAGCTTTTTCCTGAATGAGATGTCACCCATAGATTCTACTGTCATCAGCTCCGTCGCACCGTGTGCCACAACGGAAGCTGAACACTGTCATGCCCTCGTGAAGGGGTTCAAGTTGCCCTTTCTTATGATAGGTTATGGTAACAGACAAATAATGCATTAACATACCACAAACACTTTCCTACATGTAGGCTTATATATTTACATTGGCTTCTACGCCCCAAAAAATACTGTGCTGAATGTATGTGACTCAAGCTCTCGCTATGCGCTTTGTAAAACGACTCTGCTTTCGAACCCCTCGCCGTGGCAGTTTGATTATCCTTGACTCGCCGATGTGTTAACTCAAAAGGCATAAATAATAACGGCAAACAACAGTTTTTCAAAAACGGAAAACTTACCCAATGACAAGAACGGTTTGGTTTCCATGTCTGGCTTGTTAGCTCATGCCAGCTGACACAAACCGTGTGTTTTCAGTTTTCAGGCTGTCGCGCGTCGTTGTGGTAAATTGGGCTCCGAGGCAGTGAAACTGTCAGTCTTGCAAAAGCGTTGTTCGATAGTGTCAAAAAATGCAGCCTTCCTAATGTCCCTACTTCTGTAAGCTCACTGAGTTGCGCTTTCCTCGCACTGTTTCTGTTGGTGTACAACTCCAACTACTGGATGTGCACTGCAAAAGGGACCCGTTCAAGGGGTACTCCCACCAACGCGCTTCAACTCGCAACGACACAACGAGTAGAAAGGGGAAGTTTGCCAGTAACTCGTGTAGGCCTCCAGCTCCTTTAACACTCGATGTCAAAATGCGAATTGATATTATAATTGATGATCTATAACGATTTTGAACGTTTAATCCCGTAACAATTTGGTCGTCACGACGACGGCAGCCAACCTAGACATGAGGTGAAACGGAACATGAATTTGCATCTAACTCGCCAATACGCTTAATATTACCATGAAAAAAATACATAAATACATGTATGTGTTTTAACATTTATATTAATTTATATTAGCCTATCTAAAATTATAGCACTTATCAAGCCTAGCATTGTGCCTTGGTGTACCGTAATTGTTCGATATCAATAATGTTTTCATAAACAACTCGTCTCTTCATATCCACTGGTTATGTGTTCACAAGCCATCTGCAAGGCATGTACAAATCAATGGACTCACTGCATATGTATAAAAAGTTTAGGCACACAGGAACAAGCCCTGGAGACACCTATACACTACAGCTGAATTTACATAACTCACATCGCATTTAAGCACCGAGATCTAGGTCATTTCTCCATCATTGTTCCCTTGCTATCCTGTTCTGGCCATGAGAGTTTATCCCTAATCCAAACTGCATTCATCTTCCCTGCTAGTCTCATCTGTCTCCACACAGCCTGCACACATGCAGAACCTCACATGTTTATATACATTTCAGAGGAGTGAAAAATTTATTTTCACCGAGAGATTACGTTTGGCCGTCAGAGTCGTTGCAGGCTATTTCCAAACAGAATAACAGCCGCTCTCGCAGCGCTCTGCTCTCTCCTCCTCGACACAAGCCCTGTCCGCCTTGTGCAGGAATGTAACGTATACACAACGACCCGGAGACATCCTTCAGGGCTGCGAGCAGAACCATCCTTGTTGCTAAGGTGCTCTCTGCGTTTGTTCTACGTCTGGATACATAATTAATGCGATGCATGGTGCATTAAGGATCAAAGGGAGCTGGGGGGAAAATAGAAAAAAATAAAGTGTGACAGGGCAATGATTCAAGGTGTGTGTGTGGGGGGGGGGGGGGGAAGGAAAGGTAGAGTGGGGGGGGGAGCAGGTAATTGTTGTTTCTTCAGTTTTACACCCCAGTGATGAGAAATGTGTGCAGATTGTTGGTACAAGAGTCAATCGGTTCCGTGTGGCATTGAGTAACAGTCGGTGAATTATACCAATATGGCCAAAAACTACTTTGGTTCTGATTAATATCAGTATAAAATATAAACCTTGGCTTTTGACGTCACATCGGCTGCCTTGAGAAATGCCCAGTTAAAATTATACAAAAATCGACCACAGCTGGATCACTGACTCCTCATACAAACTAATGGTGTCTTAATGTGTCGGCACACAGCTTAGGAAAGAGAGGGGAAGAGAGGGAGAGAGAGAGAGAGAGAGAGGGAGAGAGAGAGAGAGAGAGAGAGAGAGAGAGAGGGAGAGAGACAGAGAGAGAGACAGAGAGACAGAGAGACAGAGAGGAAGGATTTGATATCCTATTTATCCTCCAGTTGGACGTCTGTTTTGCCTAGGGCATGTGCTCTGTAATCGAAGACAGATACAACACAATAGTTTTAAACGCCTCAATCTCCCTGCTCGCTCTCTCCTGCCCTCAAGAGCTATTTAATCCTGGTCTATGGCCGTGATTAATAGCTCTCTGACCTTTCACCTTCCATTTAAAGTATCGCGGTGCTGCCTGGTTTGGGTCTGGCCAGTGTGTAACACCCTAGAGTCTAGAAGCATTGTCTAGAGTCTAGACAATGCTTCTCTCCTGAGACATCTTACATTTACATTTAGTCATTTAGAAGACGCTTTTATCCAAAGCGACTTACGAGAGAGAGCTTTTACAAAAAGTGCACAGGTCAATGATCATAAACAACGAGATAGCCCCAAAAACATTGCGGGTAGCCAAAACATGAAGCATACATTGTGAAAAGCAAATAAGTGCCAATGGGTGGAACCAGAAGAGCATGTAGTTAAACAAATTACAATTAAACAACATGATCTTAATGTTTATAGAAAAGACACTCTCTCTCTCTCTCTCTTTCTCTTTCAGTCTATCTGTCTCTCTCTTTCTGTCTTTCTCTCTGTCCCTTTCTCTCTCTCTCTCTCTTTCTGTCTGTCTGTCTTTCTCTCTCTCTCTCTCCCTTTCTCTCTCTCTGTCCTTGGGCAGACTGTGGGGGTGGGGGTGGGGGTGGGGGGGCAAGCGAGGGACCACCAGCATCACTACTAGCCCCTCTCTGCTCTGGGAGTGTTGACAGCCCTCTGCGCCTCCCCCCTTCTCCTCATTCACCATCTCACTGTCTCTTAAAGTGGGTGATAAATGGGACAAGAACCTTTTGGTCTCCTTTGTGCTGCGACCATTCAGAGCACACTCATCCACAGAAGTGATCGTGGCTGTTTCAGTGACCGTGACGGTGTTGTGTTGTTCTGGGTAGCTACGTCACCTGGAGGTGCTGCTCCACAGGATGCACAGCGCTGAAACTAGTGCGATTCGGACTCGAGGTCAAGGTTTCTTCCTGTTGAAATCTAGCCACAGCCTAGCCTAAGAGAAGCATTAGGATAGAGTTAGACAACTTGTATTGCACTTTCCCTCCAGAATACACCTAGAATAACAGCTGTAATATTCTACATCTATCTCTCTAAACGTGGCTCGAAATATCCCGAAATGTACAAAGTTGTAGGTTTAGGGACATGTCCGATCTAGTGATAAGAAAGTAGTGAAACCACCAATAACTATAGTCAGAGCACAGAGAACGTTCAGCACACCGTGATAAAAAAATGTCCAATGTTCAAACTAAACCACCTAAACCACAAGTAAATGCAAAGGATGTATGTGTAGTTTTTTCAGTGAACACCGTTGTCGTGATGTAAACATTACAGTGCTGGTTTTGAGGAGCTTTGCACGGGCTCAACCAGAAGCAGAACAGTGTGGGAGCTCATTAGGGGGTCGATTGGGTTACTCTGAGGTGTCTCCCCCCAGGGTGGGTCAGGTCCGTCACAAACAGAGGGTCACATTCCTCTACCAGGGTCAGGGTTTGGTCTTAGGCGAGCGCAGAGGCAACTTCCTCTCAGGAAGTCAACGCTTGTGGCCATTGAGCACAGGGCAGTCTGGAGACGGAAAGAGCACACACACGTAACTAAAACGCCTCACAAACCGTCAACTGGAAACCCTGTTATCGACCTCAAATGTCGTACTGGTTTTTCTTTTCAGAAAGAACAACATCAATCTTCATATCTACAGATGTCCTACGTCAATTGTCAGACTTCAGTCTGATTTAGGGTTTCGGTTCGGTGAGTTTAGCGGGCTTTTCCCCCTCGCTGCTAGCAAGCGTTTTCACAAGATTTCATTTTCTGAAACGTGTAAATCTGTGACTTCTATTGGTTAATATTTCACCCCGTTAGACTGACCTGAGGGATGTGTAGGGGCGAGACGGTAGGAGAAACGACAGTTCCGCACAATATTTTCCCAAACGATTATGAACTCATCTCGCTCGCAGGCCGTTATCAATTTTGAACATTGCATCCGCGCGGAGCGCGAGGGTTTGAAGAGACAGGCAAACGCGAGGCCCACGGTGGGAACCGGTGAAATCCAGTCATGCATCATTCTTTAATATCACATCACATTAAAGGGAAATTGGCAACATTTAAACAGACAACGCAATAAATCACCACTGCAGTCCGTGGCGCTGTAGCAGAGCGGTTTTTATCGCGGAGGAGAGAAACGCCATCTCACCGGAACGCCATCTACCTATACCGGGAATTGAGTCCTGCGTTATTGCATGCTGACAGAGCGACGGCTTGATTCCGATAGACAGGGACACATTGAGTGGGTGAGTTATTGGCCTCAGCCAGGTTGAAGGTGTAGTCAAGTATTTTGGTTATTGAGCTAGGAGACGAGTGTGAGATTAGTAAGGTTATAGCTGCAGGCGAGCCTCGTTCAAACCGTCTCTCACTCACTCAACCTACGCCGTCTTCAGCCAATTAAACGACACGGAAAACTCATTTTCAAACCAATCACCAGCGAGGAAAGCTAGACGTGTCTGATGTTGTTGTACCGATGAATCTTTCCCGAATTACTTTTTTTCCCGTCGGCGGAGCTGAAGGAGAGCGTGACACTGGTGAAGTAGGCCTACAGCTGGATAAACATTCCCTGCGGAGGCCAGGCCTGTTGTGTACACACTGTTCACAGCAGACGTTCACCAAGGGGCCCCGCCAGCCTGTACCACCGGCAGGGCCTGGGTGGACAGCCAGGCCAGGATAGATCGCATGTGGGCAGGGAGGTGACGTCTCTGTAACAGGTGAACCGCCCATCAACAGTTACGTTGGTCTTTCTCGTACGTAACCACCCCCCTCCCCCCCAAAACACAGGTTAATACTCATGCCTTCACCAAAGGAATTTAATTGAAAGAATTGGGATGGAGAGTGTTAGTAGAGAGAGAGAGAGAGAGAGAGAGAGAGAGAGAGAGAGAGAGAGAGAGAGAGAGAGAGAGAGAGAGAGAGAGAGAGAGAGAGAGAGAGAGAGAGAGAGAGAGAAAGAGACATATATACTGGTAGAGAGATAATGACAAGAGGGAGAAAAGGAAAGAGAGAGAGTGTTAGAGCAGTAGGTCTCTCTGTAAGTATTAACTCAATCTCAGTGGGTCCAGTGTATCTCTATATTGGCTGCACCCTTCCCTCATGCAGTGATTATCTCTTTGTGAACTGTGAGTGTGTGTGTGTATGACAGAGCCACACTCTTACTGTGATTTAACGCTCCCTCCTCCCTCCCTTTCCCCTCTCTCTTTCCGTCTGCAGGTCAACCTCCATGGTGAAGGCAGCTACCATGGCCGGCACAGGCCGCCATAAATCTGGACACTTCCTTCCACTGTCTCCTACTTCAAGGGGAAGTCTGGTCTGTTGCAAACACCATTAACCCTGCCCACAGCCTCCCTAACCCCCGGACACTCTCACTCACACACACACACACGTTCTCTCTCACACATTACATTTAGTAGACGCTCTTATGCAGAGCGACTTACAGTAAGTACAGGGACATTCCCCCTGAAGCAAGTAGGATGAAGTGCCTTGCCCAAGGACACAACGTCATTTTGCAGGCGCCGGGTAATCGAACCGGCAACCTTCAGATTACTAGCCCGACTCCCTCACCGCTCAGCCATCTGACTCCCCACACACACACACACACACATACATATATACACACACTCATAGACACACACATTCCCACGGGACACATCCCCGTTGCACGGTTGAAGCAGAATTAAAGTTTTTGTGGCGAAAGGTGAAGCTAACGGTAGCTAAACTAGCTAGCCACTGTCATGAACGTCACTAAGGTCACTGCGTCACAAACCGGCAAGCGTTTACCTACAGTAGATGGGTTCGTCCTGGTTAGCGCTAGAGGAGTAGCATCACCACTATCTGATTCGGACATTACAATTTAAGATTGCCCGATAGACAAAAACGACACAACAAACGCTTTAGTATGGCTTCAGTATTTACTAATTAAAAGGCTAAAAAGTAACAGGAGTGGGTTATGCTGGGTGCACACCACAAGATAATCGGGCTGATTTTGGGCCAATTTCTGAAAAAGATTTTACAAATATTTTAGTGTGTACCCAGCATAACACTCGTAGCGTAAGACGGTTTTCCCGACTCATTGCGCAGATATCCGGTCACATGATCCCCAAGTCTTGATCGCTTCCAGTAAACTTCTAAGTCATTAACCTGTGAATTCAGCAAATCAGGGTACATCTAGACACTATACTTTATCAAATTGTGACAATATTGTAGGATGCAGTAAACTGCAGTAAGGATTCAAATTTAGTTGAGTTATATCTTGTTAATTTCCAACATGCAAAAAAACATTGTAGCCTACTTCCACATTGAAACTCTGCTGTTACAGATCATTCAATTGCATATTTTTATGAACTTCTGGTTACCCAATATTTTCTCAAGGTAAGACACTTTGAGATATAAACTGTTTGTTTGGAAACTGGAGCAAGCTATGCACTTCATTTAATTAGATTACCCAAGCACCAATGGCTGCCAGGTAACATGCCAATGCAAAGATAGACCAGCGCACTTGTAAGAGTGCTGGTCTTCTGAGTGATACGAGTTTTGTGTCAAAGCATTTCTTTGATATCTATCCAAATGTTACATAAAAAATATTAATGTCTTTGGATTAAAACATCAGCTAAATGAAGTAAATACAGTAAAATCTTACATAACTCAAACACATCCAAGCAGATCATAGTGTATTTTGTCAAGAACACAAAAGAGAAAACAAAGGAAAAACTGCCAGAATGTTGAAGGATTTCACGAAAATTCACATGAAATGTTGATTTCTTTTCCATTCTTCCTTAAAGCAGCTCTGAATGTATCATACAGTAAACACTTTTTCTTGAAAGTTTAAATAAAAGTGACTGTCAATGACAAAGTAAAAAGTTTTCAAAAGGCTTTCAGGCCGCGAAAGAATTGTTCTAGTCGAGTGAAGAAACTGTCCCAGAATGACAATTTGCAGTTTGGCAGGGAAGCGTGTTGCGGGCACTGTGAGGCTGGGGAGGAGGAGAGACGATGTGTTGTCATTGAGCTACACACTCACATCTCTGACACCTCACATGAAAGGAGAGGAGGTCTGTCAGTCTAGGGAGACTTCTCAGCTGAGCTGAGCCAGACTTGCAACCACAACTTTAGGCGGTAGTCTGATAATCTCCTCCTCTAGCTAGCGACCAGCCTCTCTCTATCTCTCTCTCTTTCTTTTCTGTGCAAACATACACACAATAGACACACAAACACAAACTCACAGGCAGACACACAGACACACACGGTGCACCAGAGGCATTGGTATTCCTCCATTATTATCCCCATTGAGTCAGTCAGTTTGATTCTCAGTTGCAGCTGTGGACACAGGGATATTTGCTGAAGTTGAGATGAAAGAAATGTACTTCTGCTTTTGTATCAGATTATTCCAGGAATTGAGTGAGGTGTGAAGTCAGATGAGTGCTGATAGAATGAGTAATGAAAATCAAAGGGCTTAACACAACAGAAGCCTTAATTGGTTAATGTTGCTTGTCTTGGCTCGCCGGCAGAGCGTGGAAAATGATCGTCGTAATGAATCAGTAGTGTGTGCGGTTTTCTAAACAGGTGGTGGTCACGTCCTTGATTCCCTTCTGCGTGGAGGCTTTGATGCAGTAACGTTTTAAGGCCTGGCTCTCGATCTCAGAGTAGCCGGGGTAGATCAGGTAAACTCACTCCTCAGGTATGCATACAGGCCGCCCCTCCTGGCTCCCCCTACACCCCTCCTGGTCCCTTACACCCCCCCTCACAACATCCACCCACAACCCCACCAAACTCCTCTGACATGACCAACAATACAGGAGGCCTGGGCCCCTCTCTCTCCCTCACAGGAGGGGGAAATAAACAAGCAACGGAGTGACACTGTTTATGCTAATCTCATTTCTCACGCGTCTTACGTCCCCGCCACAGTGGCAGAGCGGAGCTGGGGTCCGTCGGAGAGACACAGCAGCCTGGCTTAACGGGCCGGATTTCCTGGGTAATGACAACGCGGTTGAGCCCGGCGTTTGCGGCCGAGGGTCTGGCGGATGGGAGCGGGGCAAACGCTGGAGAGGCCGGGCGGAAGCCTGGACAGCCGGGAGCCCTGTGGCCTCACAGAGGCCTGCCCTCCTGGGCAGAGCCGGACAGATGGTAGAGGAGACCGTGGTGGTTGTGGTTGGTACTTACTGTACCACACTGGGGGGAGGGTGAGAAAAACCCTCAAACCCTGTCTGTGTATTCAGACTTTTTACATTTAGTCATTTATCAGACGCTCTTATCCAGAGCGACTTACAGTAAGTACCGGGACATTCCCCCCCGAGGCAAGTAGGGTGAAGTGCTTTGCCCAAGGACACAACGTCATTTGACATGGCCGGGAATCGAACCAGCGACCTTCTGATTACTAGCCCGATTCTCTAACCGCTCAGCCACCTGACTCCCTAGACACACCCCCTTCTAACGCACACCATACAACCTCCCACACACACAATCGGTCTGTGACTGTCAGCATTTCACCTAGTTTCGGGAACAGCACATCTGCTCAGGGTTAGCCCAGGCCTGTCTCTCCCTGGTCTGCAGCACGACGGGGAACTTCCAACATGTCAAACAAGCCACCACTACAACCCCCAGCAGGCTTTCCTCAGCACCGAACCTTAACCAAAAACATGATTCACAACCTAATTGCATCACTGCTAGTTCCCCGCTAGTTTCTGGCTAGTCCTTTGCTAAATTTAGTAATTGTTTTCCCTTCTGAAAATAATATTCTTTAAGCTACTGCTTATGTAAGATTAAATGTGCATTTAAAAGCCTTAACTCCAAACAAATGATGAGAATAGTATTATTCAGAACACTTTTGACACACTTTAATCAGTGTTAATTAGTCAGACTTGTCAAGCTTTATATTTTTCTACAACCTTACTAGTCCATGAATCCTTGTTGTCCTTGATTTCAGTTTCAAATTCAAATTAAGTATAATTTTGTGTCAATGCATATTCACAGGAATGAAGAGGTAAATTAAATGGATATCAAAAAAGTGCGCGTGTAAAGCGACGTGCGATGGATCCACCGAGAGCCCCCACTTCAAAGAAAACTCACCCATCAAACGTCCACTGTCGGACAGAAAACTCCGCTTGCCGAGCAATGCTGTCGTTTACATAACGCGGCAGGAAGACAGAATCAAAAGATTGAAACATCAAAAAGATGCCTAGGATTTTCATTTTTCCCCCCACCTATCATTTTCTGCACCCCCCCTCCCCTCCGCCTACACATCCACCCTGCAGATTAGAGTGTCGCTGTTGGGTGTCCCGTCCTCCTTCACGGGGCCCTACTTCTTCCCTTCTGGGGGGAATCTTCCATTTTGTGGAAGCGTGCTGGAGTCACCAGTGGGGTAACTGCCTTGTACAGCCGGGGTCATGGGCAGGTCATCTGCCCCAACAGGAGAAACCCTACCTCACCCTACCTCATCCTGCCTTGAAATCCCCTCTCCACAATCTCCATTCCTCCCCCTGCCCCCTTGCCCCTCTCCCCCCGCCCCCTTGCCCCCCTCTCCCCCTGCCCCCTTGCCCCTGCCCCCTTGCCCCTCTCCCCCCGCCCCCTTGCCCCTGCCCCCTTGCCCCCCTCTCCCCCTGCCCCCCTCTCCCCTTGCCCCTGCCCCCTTGCCCCCCTCTCCCCCTGCCCCCTTGCCCCTGCCCCCTTGCCCCCCTCTCCCCCTGCCCCCTTGCCCCTGCCCCCTTGCCCCCCTCTCCCCCTGCCCCCTTGCCCCTGCCCCCTTGCCCCTCTCCCCCTGCCCCCTTGCCCCCCTCTCCCCCTTCCCCTGGTAGTGGGGGATGTCCTGGAGGTCACCAGTCTATTCGGGAGGACTCTTGACTCTCTACGGGGGATCAGTTATCCTTTACAGCAGGCCCATCATCTGGTGACTAATGGATCCAGACCGACTGACAAGTACTGATGAGCGGCCCTAGGCTGACTGGATGACTGGCTGGCTGGATGGCTGACTGGCTGGATGACTGACTGGATGGCTGGATGACTGGCTGGCTGGATGACTGGCTGGATGACTGACTGGATGGATGACTGGATGGTTGGATGACTGACTGGCTGGCCGGATGGCTGGATGACTGGTTGGATGAATGGATGACTAGCTGGATGACTGACTGGCTGGCTGGATGACCCCAACACTAATCCGCAAAATGCAGCAGCCACCCCAGCGACTAGAAAACGTCATAAGGTCGACATCGGGTAAATAAAGGCATCAGGCGAGAGAATACCGTCTCTGTGACTGCACCGACATCGACGAGGGGGAAGACGCAAACTGCACGAGCCGTAGAACCACCGCCCCTACTACTGTTTCATGGGCCTGAATGTTTTCAACATTGAAACATCGGGGACTGTATTTAAACAACTAGCCCTGCGCCGCTCTGGTCTGTACGAGGGTAATGTGGATGACAAATGGCCTGTCGGCTGTAAAGCCTCACAGAGAACCAGTCATAATTGAACCATCTGGAAAGACGCTCAACTGTAAATATTTCAACGTGTTTGGACGGTGCGTTCTAGGCCAGTATAGTAAAGGCATATGGCTTCTCCTCGTCTTTGTCATAGTGTTCTTCTACCGTGATGTGATTTATCGACGACGGAATCTGGGGGTTTAGTGTATTTTTCCTCAAAGTGCCTTTCGTCTTTAATGTCCCTGGCATATTTTCTAAATATATCCAGAGTTTCCTAAAGAGGATGGATTTTTAGTTTTTTACGCTCTATCTTTCTCTCCCCTCCCCCGCTCGCTCTCTCTCCCCCTCCTCCTCCGAGCCTGAAGCGCTTATAGTTTCATGCCAGCGATGAGAGAGAATATTCAATTTTATGAGATGAAACAGAAGAAAAAAAAAGTGTCAGTCCCATCTTAGGGCGTTCAGCCAGGGAGGCCGTGCGACTATGCCGTTGCTGGCCCGCTCGCTCTCCGGTTCTCCTCCGCGCTCGCTTGCTGTACGCACCCGGGAGGCCTTGCAGGGTATTCCTTTTGTTTTGGATTGCTTTTTTTTTGGGCACTTTGAAGACAATGAGATAAAAACGAGCAACGATCTTCTGCAGGGCTGAATCACTTGTTAGTGTTTTTGTTATACCAACAAGGTTTTCTCCCATGATGTGGTTCCTAATGTCGGATCCACAGTCGCTGGCACCAAAACCAAGTATCTGCTCATTAGTTCCCGTGACATAAACACCACTGTCGACAGGAGGCCCGTAACTTCTTAGTGGAAATAAGGAGACCAAAACACAGAAAAGTTTAAATTGTAACAGCACACTTAAATAATCATCAAGTAGCATGAATAATTCAGAGTCATTGATCCTTTTGTATGAACCCTGTCATAACAGAGTCTAGTGAGAACGTTTACCTCTCTCTCTCTCGCTCTCTCTCGCTCTCTCTCACGCTCTCTCTCTCTCTCTCTCTCTCTCTCTCTCTCTCTCTCTCTCTCTCTCTCTCGCTCTCTCTCGCTCTCTCTCACTCTCTCTCTCTCTATCTCTCTCTATCTTTCTCACTCTCTCTATCCTCTCTCTCACACTCTCTATCACTCTCTCTCACTCTCTCTCACTCTCTCTCTCACTCTCTCTCACTCTCTCTCTCACTCTCTCTATCTCTCTCTCACTCTCTCTATCTCTCTCTCACTCTCTCTATCCTCTCTCTCACACTCTCTCTATCACTCTCTCACTCTCTTTCACTCTCTCACTCTATCCTTCTCTCTCACACTCTCTCCATCCCTCTCTGTTTCTCTTTCCCTCTTTCTCACACTCTCTCTATCCCTCTCTCTCCCTCTCTCTCCAACAGTCTCTCCTCCCTACTCTCCTTTTTCAAACATCCCTTCCACCCCCACTGGTTAAACTATAATGCGTTGAAATAAATAGCTCCAATTTTCACTCCGGTCTCCCTTTGTTCTTAAGTCTTGAAAACAGAACGATGGTCGACAGACATAGAAGCTTAGCCACAATGGAGACGGACAATAATGCATGCAGCGAGGATTTTAGAAAAGAAAAAAAAAACTAATCACATTTTCCACAGAAGCTCGGAGAGCATAGCTGAGGAATTTTAGAAACGTTTTCTTCTCTCCTTTTCCTCCCTCTCTTCTCCACTCTTCTCCCTCTCTCCTCCACCCTTCTCCCTCTCTCCTCCACTCTTCTCCCTCTCTCCTCCACCCTTCTCTCTCTCTCCTTCTCCCTCTCTCCTCCACCTTCTCCCGCTCTCCTCCACCTTCTCCCGCTCTCCTCCACCCTTCTCCCTCTCTCCTCCACCCTTCTCCCTCTCTTCTCCACCCTTCTCCCTCTCTCCTCCACCCTTCTCCCTCTCTCCTCCTCCCTCTCTCCTCCTTGTGCCAGATTCAGTGTGTGTGTGCAGAGGACAGACCCTATAGGATGGCCCTCTTTAGATTCCCATAAACTCTGACTCTAACGCTGGTTCCCTGCATTGTGATTGGCTGAGAGGTCTGGTCTGGTGGTGTCTGCTCTCTGCAGAGTCTTTGTGAGGAAGACCAGCCACGCTGGATGAATTTTCAATCCATGTTTTGGGCCCGAGAGCAGTTGACTGAGCCGAAAATGATTCTTCAGACGTACGGAAAATTATGATTGGGTGTGAGAGAAGGCGTATTTATTTCCACGGATGCTGTACCTATGAATGAGACATACAATGACGCATGCGTGGATGTGGGTGTTGTGTAGGGGTGTGTGTGTGTGTGTGTGTGTGTGGGTGTGTGTTCATGTGGATGTGTTGTGGGTGTGGGTGTGTGTGTGTGTGTTCGTGTGGATGTGTGTGTGGATGTGTGTGTGTGTGGGTGTTGTGTGTTCGTGTGTGTGTGTGGGAGGGGAAGACATTATCCTGGCTTGAATCAACAAGCAGCGCTTCCTTCAGTTGTACAGTGAAGTCTGTCATGGAAACGGTGTGTGTGTAACAGAACATGCTTACCATATCCGTCCCTGCACTTAGAGTGAGAACCTCAACAGCACATCAATCAGGGGTTATGCAGACGAGTGAGTTAATCTTGTTGTTGGTATGAGTTTGGGGGGGGAGGGCTGTTGTTGGCAGGGGGGCGGAGGGGCAGGGGGGGGGTCTACCATAACTCACCCTGCCTCCCTGGCCCTGCTTGAAGCCACGGCAACAAGGGTTGTCGTTGGCGGAGTGCATAATTACCCTGGAGATGGATGGGCCTTCGCTGTCCACACCACAGCACCCCTCTTCATTTTTCTCCCTGATGAACGAGGTGAGCAATGGCAGCCTGTCATCGACAGTGTCACCCCTCCTCCTCCTTCCCCCCCACACACCCACACCCTTCCCCAGGCTTGTGTGTAAATCTCCGGCTCAAAGTCACCCTCGCTTCAGAGTCTCAGCGGAGAGAGGAAGGAGGTAGAGAGGGAGGTGTTATTCCCCGTGTCCCCCAGGGATATGGGGGCTCAGCCCAGGTGGAGACAGCCACAGTTCAGTCACCTCCTCCTCCTCGTCTGTCTATCCCAGCAGCGATGGGGCTTAATTAGAGAGGAGGATGTCTGAATGAAAGCAAGAATCTCCGTCGCAGGTGTTCCCAGCAGCACCCAGGACTCACCCCTTAGACTCTGCCCCCCCCCCCCCCCCCCAGACACCTCCCATCTCTCCCCACGCCTCCCATCTCTCCCCGCACCTCCCACCTCTCCCCGCACCTCCCATCTCTCCCCACGCCTCACATCTCTCCCCCCGCCTCCCACCTCTCCCCGCACCTCCCATCTCTCCCCACGCCTCACACCTCTCCCCGCACCTCCCATCTCTCCCCACGCCTCCCATCTCTCCCCGCACCTCCCACCTCTCCCCGCACCTCCCATCTCTCCCCACGCCTCACATCTCTCCCCCCGCCTCCCACCTCTCCCCGCACCTCCCATCTCTCCCCACGCCTCACATCTCTCCCCCCGCCTCCCACCTCTCCCCGCACCTCCCATCTCTCCCCACGCCTCACACCTCTCCCCGCACCTCCCATCTCTCCCCACGCCTCCCATCTCTCCCCGCACCTCCCACCTCTCCCCGCACCTCCCATCTCTCCCCACGCCTCACATCTCTCCCCCCGCCTCCCACCTCTCCCCGCACCTCCCATCTCTCCCCACGCCTCACATCTCACCCCGCACCTCCCATCTCTCCCCACGCCTCCCATCTCTCCCCGCACCTCCCACCTCTCCCCGCACCTCCCATCTCTCCCCACGCCTCACATCTCTCCCCGCACCTCCCATCTCTCCCCACGCCTCACATCTCTCCCCGCACCTCCCACCTCTCCTCTTTGATAGCCGCTTGTTCTGCTGAGAACCTTGTGTGGTTCTCGGAAGGTCTCCTGTGAAGATGTCTTCCAGCCCACGCTCTCCCTGTGTGACCCCACCAGGAACCTGGGAACATCACTGCCTGATTTTGTTGTTTTGTTTTTGTTGTAGGACAAGAGTGTGTTTGGGGGTGTGTGTGTGTGTGTGTGTGTGTGGATTGTGTGTGTTTGTGTGTTCTTTTGTAGTTCTAGGTGTTTGTTGTTGCCTTCCGGTTCTCTGAGTCTGGAAGACTTACAGTACTGCTGTAGAAACTCCTCTAACCTTTCAACTCTTTTTCAGTTTTTCTTATTTGTTTATTTCCCTCCCTCTCACTCTCCCCCCACTTCTCTCTCTCTCTGTCATTCCCTCACTTCCCACGTCACTCTTTCTCTCCATCTTCATCCCTCCGCCCTCCCTGCTCCACGTCTCCAGAAGTTTCCCTCCTCTTCCTCCTCCTGTCGGAGAGATGAAGCCCTGCCTGGTCCCAGGGCTGTGTGAAGGCAGTGGAACTGCTCTCACAGCTCCAGGCTCGGCTAGGAAGACCCTAGTCTTCCCTCCCTCCTTCCCTCCCTCTCTCTCTCTCTCTCTCTCTCTCTCTCTTTCTCTGTCTCTCTCTCCTCCCTCCCTCCCTCACCTCCCCCTCCCTCTCTCCCTCCCTCTCTCTCTCTCTCTCTCTCGCTCTCTCTCTCTCTCTCTCTCCATTTCTCCCTCCATCCTTCTGCCTTTCTCCCTCCCTCCATCCCTCCTCTCTCTCTATTCATCCCTCCACATCCTTCTATTCCCCCCTTACTCCTTTTATTTTCCATTCACTGTGGATGTAAGTGAATGAGGCGTGTGGGGGTGTTCAAGAGCTGCAGAACAGACACAAAGTACCAAAGGGTTTCCCCTCTCGCACACACACACACACGTACACACACACTGACACACACACAGACACACACACACACTGACACACACACATACACACACACTGACACACACACAGACACACACACTCACAGACACACACATACCGACACACACACACAGACGCACAGGTGCCAGTGCACACATAGGAAAACACCCTCACACAAGCACTCACACACACACCATGTTAACAGGAGAGAAGAATGGGAGTGGTAGGGATATCAGTAGCTGAATAGCCTGTTCCATGTCTGTTTGTGTAATTACGTATACATAATGTGTGAGAGAGCCTGAGGAGATGAATTCAAAGCTACTGTTAAACTGATGACTATCACAGCAGAAGTGGCTTCCAGAGGCTTTTGGCAGCAGCAGCAGCAGCAGCTGTGGTTTAGTGCTGCCTCAGTCTGAGAGCTGCCTCGGTGTCAGAGCTGCCACAATCTGAGAACTTCCTCGGAGTCAGAGCTGCCTCGGAGTCAGAGCTGCCACAATCTGCCACAGTCCTTCTTCTTAGGGTGTGGTTGATGAGCTTGGCATGCAGCGCGGCAGCCTGGGCTGGATTCGAACCCAGGCTGCCGCGAGACCCCAGCATGCATGGTGCGCTCGTTAGTCCGGTGGGCCGACAGGGCTCTCCTCCAGCATGTCACTCTCCCTCCTCCGTCGCCACGGCGATCACCTTCCATGGACCAATGACAATCGTGGGACCCCCGGCCAAAGCTGGCCCAGAACGTAGCCCGAGTGAAGTGATGCGGTGGTTGTTGTGTTTTCATCGGCTGGAATGTTACAGTCCTGGGCGGAGGCGGAGGTCTCTTGGATTTTGTACATTTTGTCGAGAAGAACTAAAGCATGAAATTCAACCAGATGCAAATGTATGATAACATTTTACATTTAGTCATTTAGCAGAAGCTCTTATCCAGAGCGACTTACAGTAAGTACAGGGACATTCCCCCCGAAGCAAGTAGGGTGAAGTGCCTTGCCCAAGGACACAATGTCATGTTGACACAGCCGGGTATCGAACTAGCAACCTTCAGATTACTAGCCCGATTCCCTAACCGCTCCGCCACCTGACTCTCACAATTATAAGATCATTAAGGTTCATGGAATTGCACGTTGCTGAATTTTACGAGGGGTGGGGAGGGGGAATGTACTTTCACAGCTTGAAAGAAGAAAATAGTCACTAAGTGTGTTAAGTTTACATTACATTTAGCAGACGCTCTTATCCAGAGCAACTTACAGTAGGTACAGGGACATTCCCCCGAGGCAAGTAGCATGAAGCGCCTTGCCCAAGGACACAACATCATTTGGCATGACCGGGAATCGAACTGGCAACCTTCGGATTACTAGCCCGACTCCCTCACCGCTCAGCCACCTGACTCCTGACTCCCACCTGAAGTTTACTGACAGAGACTCCCAACACCGTGGTGTGGAGGGTGGAGACCGTTAAGTTAATAGAGTACCTCTGAGGTAAACATGCTGTTCTTAACATGTAACAGAGGGTGGGGAAAGTCATTCTGCTGACCCACCGCAGCATATATTACAAACGTTTACACAATTTGTATTTATATAAGTAGATGAACGTGTCGGATGAATGGATTAGTGTAAATTTAATTCAGAACTAGGGGCCCTGGGGTCATTGTGTGACTCTGAAGGACAGGAGGGTTTCAAGCCTGTTTCCTCTCCTCTGTTGACCTTTGACCTCCTGACCTTTGACCTCCTGACCTTTCCCCTCCTGACTGCTCGGGGCTTCGCTGGTTACGAGCAGGAAATGACACGTGCTGAGCTGAGTCATGGCTCTGGGTGGTAAACATCACCTGCATCATTTATACAGAACAAGGACAGGTCCCACCCAGAATCTTCAGGAACATGCTCCACACAGACACACACACACACACACCGGCACATACACACACTCACTAGACACACACACTCACAGACACAGGCGCACACACACTCAGACACCACACACTCAGTAGACCCACACACACACACACCACACACCACACATCCGGCCTGCCTTCCTGATGACAGTAGCATCCTGTAAGAAATATCACACCGCATGAAAACATAAGGAATCTCAAATCCCTTTGCAGAGTAAAACAAACCACATGGGTCCATGACTTCAGTACATAAAGATTACCAAAAAAATGCTTTTGCAGTGAACATTATGACCACGATTTTCCCCTCAGGGAGAATGAAACGGAACTTCTGCATGCACTGTGGGAAGGAAACAGGTTTATGGAGTTGGCTTGTCGCTCTGTGCTCTGATCCTGCATCAGAGAGAAGGAACAGACTTGATTCTCTGATCTGAACCTGGCCAACGATGTTCACATAGATCTTATCAGGGGAACTGTTACATCAAACTGCTTATCTCTTAAAAGAAAACACTAGCGTTTCAGAACGAGTGATTAGCTGCCACTTATAAACGACTGCGACAAACTTGTACGAAATTGAGATATACCAAATTTTAAAAAATCTTAAATGTGAAATGAACTAACGTGAAGAGCACTTTTTAACATTTATGACATTGTGTATCAAAACTATAGACATCCATAATCCAGTCACCCTTGGTGGTATGATTGGACTACATTACAACTTTTTCTGATTGCTAAGTCACTATCTTAGAAAGTATTGTCTATTTTTGCCAAACTCTACACACTAATCTTACAACCTTATAGCAAGGAAAAACTCCCCAAAAACTCTCAACAGGAGAAAAAAAAATGGAAGAAACCTTGAGAGGAGCAATTCAGAGAGGGATCCCCTCCTCCAGAGACGGTTGGTGGGAGAGAGGAGCAGAACACAGGCTAAACATAGTCATACAGTGTCGATGGGTTTTTAAAACACCAAAATCCATTATTCAACTTTATAGATGTAGGACAGGACTGGGAGACTCGCGACCAGGTCCAGCGTTGGCTGACCGACGACCAGGCAGGTGCTGACAACTCAAACCCCCCACACCACAAGGGATGTGTGTGGGGGGGGACAGAGAGAGGAGAGCAGGGATTAGAGAATGCCAGGAGCAGCTAACAGTTACAGTCATAATAGAATGAGATCCCCACCGGTCAAGTGTGGACTGGTGCAGCAATTTAACAGAGCAAAAAAGGGGAATTTGATGCAACCCCACACACCAAGACAGCGACAGCCCCCCTCATTTGGAACATGAAATCTGTTCCAGGGGAAGAGAACTCTAAAATAAGTTATACTTAAAGAATAAGGATGGAAACAACCCGTCCCCCGTTGCCTCCAACTAGTAACATACTTACCTTTAACAGTCATAGAATTGACTAAACAATAACGTTTTTAACCTAATTTTAAACGTCGAAACAGTATCAGACTCCCTAATGTGTGTCCCTAACTCCCTCCCAGAGTGTGTGGTAGAGACTGCACGCACAGGGCAGGCGGGCTTCAGCTTGCAGGATGTTGCCAGTGCTGCGTCAGGCTGGCAGAGCAGAGCTGTGTGGAGGAAACAGGAGCACATGGAATGTGGAAGTGTGGCTCAACAGCGGATGTCCAGAGCCAGCAGGTTTCACTTCAGCTCTGCTCTGCAGGGAGCAACCCTTGGCAGGGAACCTCCACCCTCACCTCCCTTAGCTCCACCCCCAACCCAAACCTCCACCCTCACCTCCCTCACCTCCACCCTCACCCCCAACCCAAACCTCCACCCTCACCTCCCTCACCTCCACCCTCACCCCCAAACCTCCACCCTCACCTCCCTCACCTCCACCCTAACCCCCAACCCAAACCTCCACCCTCACCTCCCTCACCTCCACCCTCACCCCCAACCCAAACCTCCACCCTCACCCTCACCTCCACCCTCACCCCCAACCCAACCCAAACCTCCACCCTCACCCCCAACCCAAACCTCCACCTTCACCCCCAACCTCACCTCCACCCTCACCTCCACCCTAACCCCCAACCTCACCCCTCCCTCTCTCTCTCTCTCTCTCTCTCTCTCTCTCTCTCTCTCTCTCTCTCTCTCTCTCTCTCTCTCTCTCTCTCTCTCGATCTCTCCCACTGTGAAAACGGGAATGTTCCAGCCTCTTCCTCTCTGCTACATCGTCATGACAATCCAGTTGCCAAGGTGCAGGTACCGACTGACGTGTTTGTTGCTGCTGTAGCTGAAAGACCGCTTACCCATCTCTGGTTTCACATCCCCAGTCCTGCTTCTTTCATCAGACTCCCCCTGATGCTGTAATCAACTTCAGTTCTGATGGACCTGAAACTAATTTCCAGCCTCTCAACCAATGTTTTTCTGTCTCAACATTTAAACTTCCGCTATATCTAATTTGGTCTAAGGGGCTAAAGTGCAGCTCTGACAAAAGACTAACCAGCCTGCCGGCTATTTTCCTATTACTCCTTCTATGGAAGCCTGAGGTAAAATTGCGGTAGTAGGTAGTCAACATGTTCTTCCCCTTTTTGAAAGAATTACATACGTCTAATGGACATCTGGATTTACGAGCAGGTAGGAAAACAACTTTAGAGCTGGATGCCTAACAGAGCCTCTCGGTGGATCTCAAGTGCTCGTGTTGAATCCATTTGAAATATGGTTCCTTATCTCGCCCACCGCTTCCTCGCTCCGCTGTGTGTTCAGAAATCCCCTCGTGGCCAAGCGAGGATGACGAGTAGATCACGGAGGAGAAAGGGATGTTGAGGGGGGGTTAGCGTGGCCGGAAGATGATGGCACAAGATCACGGGTCACATCTGAACTTCCACAATATTAGTAGCAGATCCACAGTACTCACTTCATCTCCCTTTCATCTCCCTATTTCTCTCTCCCTCTCTCTCTCTTTCTCTCTCCCTCTCTCTCTCTTTCTCTCTGTCTCTCTCTTTCTCTCTCTCTCTCTCTCTCTCTCTCTCTCCCTTTCTCTCTCTTTCTCCCTCTCTTTTTCAACTCTCTCTTTCTCAAGTTAACTCTCCTCTCTACAATCTTCATCTTTTTTCGTCTCCCCCCCCCCCCAGAATGACCGTCAGTTTACTGTCTTACTCTTCACAGAAGGTTCAACCTTCGTTATGGTGAGTGAGTCTGAAAATATGTGTTTCTGAGTGCCTTGTTGTTCCATGCACAAGGCCTAGCCAATCACAGCTGAATCGCTCTCTCTCTCCCCCAGTCCAGACCTAGCCCGTCCATCTGATCACATGAGAGCTCGCGAGTAAAAGAACAGCTTGTTCTGGAAATCGGAGAAGCAAATAAAAGAACATGGGTTAGACAATCTAGATTTAAAGGACATTTACAACGCATGTAGAAACACATACACACACATGAACACACACACGAACACACACACACACACACACAGGGTACCACAGTGTGCTCTTAAACACACCCTGGTACAGTAGATGTCTATGCATTCATTAGGCTGGATTAGAAAAACCTCGGTTCACATTTTCCATGCGTATGCTGTTAAAGTAGAGCCCATGCTGTGTATATACACAGCACACTGTTAATCACACCGTTTATTTCCTCAGTGTGTTCCACCCAGTGGCTGTGTCTCCACTTCTCTCCTTCATTCAGCCTCGTGAGATATATTTAGCTGGTGACCGTGGAAACAGTGATGACCAACACACACGGCTTGTCGTCAGGTGGACCATCCTGGTTAAAGCAGCCTGTGTTTCGGCCTCTCCGCCCTCTGAAAGACTGGAGGTGCCAAACTCAAGCTGTCGCACGGCGCGGCAAAATAAACACAGGACGACATGGTACTGTGTGGATGAGTTATCCCCGATAACCCTGGTCTCACAGCTGGCTGTTCTGGAGCAATAACCCCTCTCACAGCTGGGTGTTCTGGAGCGATAACCCGTCTCACAGCTGGGTGTTCTGGAACTATAACCTGTCTCACAGCTGGCTGTTCTGGAGCAATAACCCGTCTCACAGCTGGGTGTTCTGGAGCGATAACCCGTCTCACAGCTGGGTGTTCTGGAACTATAACCTGTCTCACAGCTGGCTGTTCTGGAGCAATAACCCGTCTCACAGCTGGGTGTTCTGGAGCGATAACCCGTCTCACAGCTGGGTGTTCTGGAACTATAACCTGTCTCACAGCTGGCTGTTCTGGAGCAATAACCCGTCTCACAGCTGGGTGTTCTGGAGCGATAACCTGTCTTACAGCTAGCTGTTCTGGAGCAATAACCCCTCTCACAGCTGGGTGTTCTGGAGCGATAACCCGTCTCACAGCTGGGTGTTCTGGAACTATAACCTGTCTCACAGCTGGCTGTTCTGGAGCAATAACCCGTCTCACAGCTGGGTGTTCTGGAGCGATAACCCGTCTCACAGCTGGGTGTTCTGGAACTATAACCTGTCTCACAGCTGGCTGTTCTGGAGCAATAACCCGTCTCACAGCTGGGTGTTCTGGAGCGATAACCCGTCTCACAGCTGGGTGTTCTGGAACTATAACCTGTCTCACAGCTGGCTGTTCTGGAGCAATAACCCGTCTCACAGCTGGGTGTTCTGGAGCGATAACCTGTCTTACAGCTAGCTGTTCTGGAGCAATAACCCCTCTCACAGCTGGGTGTTCTGGAATGAAAACCCGTCTCACAGCTGGGTGTTCTGGAACTATAACCTGTCTCACAGCTGGCTGTTCTGGAGCAATAACCCCTCTCACAGCTGGGTGTTCTGGAATGAAAACCCGTCTCACAGCTGGGTGTTCTGGAACTATAACCTGTCTCACAGCTGGCTGTTCTGGAGCAATAACCCGTCTCACAGCTGGGTGTTCTGGAGCGATAACCTGTCTCACAGCTGGCTGTTCTGGAGCGATAACCCGTCTCACAGCTGGGTGTTCTGGAGCGATAACCTGTCTCACAGCTGGCTGTTCTGGAGCGATAACCCGTCTCACAGCTGGGTGTTCTGGAGCGATAACCCGTCTCACAGCTGGGTGTTCTGGAGCGATAACCTGTCTCACAGCTGGCTGTTCTGGGCTGCACCGGTCGGAGCAGCTCAGAACCATCAGAAGGCATGTGATGTCAAGTAGCGGGGTGATGGAGGGCCTGATATCCTCTCCTCTGGTCTTCATTAGTCAGAGGAATGGGGGTCCGTCAGGGGGGTTCCCACGACTCCATCCCCCCCCCCCCCTGCCGTCCCCCCGCCGCCCCCCAGAAGTGGGTCAGTCGGACTGTGTTGTCAAGCACCTTCCTCTCTGTGTCTGCCTGGCAACCCTGCGGACGCTCCATCATCATCATCATCATCATCATCACCACCTTCCTCTTCATCACCATCGCTCCGTGGGGCACACAGTTTTTGTTTTATCCGTCCGGTGACGTGGTCTCCGCGAGCAACAAGGTTGGGGTTCAGCTTTCACAGCGCGGCTTTTACATTGGTATTTGTATTCATTCAAGAACCAGTCTGTTAAAACCCAGGCGCAGGGTTCATAACAACAGCCTTGCGCTTCTTAAGATAACCTTGGAATGCAAAATGACAAAAAGAGTAGCTCTCTGATTTTTCTAGAAGGGATTCAGTTCAATTAAGTTCACAGTTTTGGTCCCGGAGGAAACTCGAGACAGGAAGCAGGAAGCAGTGAAGCACACATGCGAGAGGTGTAAAAAGAAAAGAGGGCACAGTTCCTGGGTCTCTCAGTCGATACAGACGCCATATTTAGTACAGCTCAGTACACACACCATACGTAGCCCTGGAAACCAACTGCCGGTAGACCATACCATCAGAGAAAACATCAGCGTTTAGATGTGACAGGTGCTGTAATTTTGGTCCGCAAGTAGGTCACGGTAATTTTTTTTTTTTTCTTTGTACAGATTGTGAAAGTGCAAATTGTAAGCTTCCAAATGATGTGTCATATGTAGAAAATAACAAAACACTACACTAAAGCCGACAGAGCGATCTTCTTCTTCCAATTATCCAAAACACAACAGGAAGAGAGTGCCTGACTTGTTGCCTTGGCACTCTAATAATACTAAACCATTATTTAGTATTATCCGCATAACAACCACACTGAAATAGCCCCAACCGACTGTGTCAGGATAAAAACAACAACACTGTTTGCACACTGGCCAACCTCCTGCTACGTCTTAAAATGGATCTGAGATGTAATGTTTAATAGATGTTTTGTGTTTTGCGTTGTGTGATGCGACAGTTGAGCCAAGTGACTGTGGAACACTGGAGAAGCATGTATTATGAACCCCGAATTCGAATCCCGCTCTGGCCTTAGAACTAAAGGCCCACCCTGGTAAGTTAGGTCCTCGGTTCAGTCTGTTGTGGGTTCGAGTGTCACGACTGTCAGATCCTATCCTGCGTTACTTGCCTCGTGGGTTCGTCCCTCCCCCCTCCGTTCTGTGTGCCGCTTAGGATGAAAGCATCCGATGAACATCTGAAAAACACCCCTGAGCCTTTTCCTTGTAAAAACACCTGTCCCCTGAGCCTTTTCCTTGTAAAAACACCTGTCCCCTGAGCCTTTTTCTTGTAAAAACACCTGTGCCCTGAGCCTTTTCCTTTTAAAAACAGCGAATCGGTCACTTTGCAGCATTTCCTGCTGCCCCTCTCCTCTCGTTTCTCCAGAGATGAA
>NC_085035.1:1054794-1066984 GCF_963692335.1 Osmerus eperlanus
GTGACAGCCTGCCAGTGTGTGTGTGTGTGTGTGTGTGTGTGTGTGTGTGTGTGTGTGTATGTGAATCAGCTGCTGATGTATACTGAGCTCGGCCTTCCTTCCTGAGGTGTGTGTGTGTGTGTGTTTGCATGTGTCAGTTCATTTGTGTGTGTGTTGGGGATGCAGATGTTTAATTGTAACGTCAGAAAATCTACAATCCAATAAAGGCTTGAATACTTAAGTTGAAAGCTGCTAACAGAACAATAGTACATCATACAATGTAAAGTGGATCCCATACACCCCTCTGTCAGACTTGTCTGGAGTTTAACAGTCTTGCAACTCCAGGAAGGAGGCATGAGAGAGGTGACCTGGGAGACCTTTCTGTCACCTTGTACTGACGTCTACACATTCACACAACCCACCTGTCTCGCAGGTCTAGCACCTTCTGAGGGACAGGGGGTTTTGTGGAGTTAAATCTAACCCTTTATTTCGTCGACCTAAAGATGAGAGGCCAGCTCATCTTCTCTGATAAAACCACACGTGGAGGTGAGAACCCTGTCTCTCTCTTTCTCTCTGTATCTCTCTCTCTCTCTCTCTGTATCTCTCTCTCTCTCTAATTCTCTCTCACCCCTCCTTTCTCTCTCTCTGTATCTCTCCCCCCACTCTCCTCTCCTCTCACCTCCCCCTCCACCCTCCCCCTCCCTCCCTTCCCCACCTCTCTCTCCCCCCTCCCCCTCTCTCACCCTCTCCCTCCCCCCCTCCCCCCTTTCTCTCCCTCTCTCCCTTTCTCCCTCCCCCCCTCCCCCCCTCCCTCCCCCTCTCTCTCCCCCCTCCCCCCTGTCTCCCTCCTCTCTGTGTTTTCTCTCTCCCTGTTAGTGGTGATATCACTTTACTGGGTCACCAGATTTCCCAGAGTCAACGAGGGGACACGCCACTCAGCCACTGACTTCTTTACCTCTTGAACTGACGGAGACATCCCTGGTGCCCCCCCCCCCTCTCCCCCTCCCCCGTCTCCCCCTCTCTCCACTCCACATCCCTGGTGCCTCCCCCCCTCTCCCCCTCCCCCGTCTCCCCCTCTCTCCACTCCACATCCCTGGTGCAGCCACGGCCTGCCAGCTGCCCCCCCCCCTTCCCCTCCCTCTCTCCCCTCCACATCAGGACACCAGAGTTATAGACAGAGAGAGGGAGTGAGGGGGAGGGAAGGAGAGGGTGGGGGGTGAGAGAGAGAGAGAAGAGACAGAAAGAGAGAAAGAGGGAGAGAAGAGAACGAGAGAGACAGAAAGAGAGAGTGAGAGAGTTGACGGTGTGGTGAAAGTGAAGTAAAGGTACCAGAGGAAAGCTGATAAGCATCGAGGTGTATTTGAAGAGCAGCTCATGCAACATTAATGACAGAGTAATTGCTTTGTAACCGTAACACTTACCAGTACATCAATAATGACCACGCTGGCGGAGCTAGTGTTACCTGCGCAGGATCACAGCCTGGAGTACTAAGGTTACAGCCCCAAGACCAGCTGAATGGGACTACGATTAGGTTGGACAAATATTTATACAACGTAGGGTTACTTGGACGCTCGAACAACTAAGAGAGACAAGAATAGGCAGGGAGACGGCAAAATCAAATACACGTGTACTAATTTCTATATCCTCCGTGGATCCAAGGACAGATAATTGACTGATCTGAGCACAGGAAATGCCTGTGAGGACACGAGAGCTCAGGTGTCACACTGGCCTGATTAGAGTCGATGCTAAACACCTCGTTGGTTGTTTGTGTAGAGAGGTGGGTGAGGTTCGAGGGGTGTTTCAGCGTGACCCTTGTGTGTGTAAAGGCTTTTCTGAGGAGTGGAGTCTGTACGCTGTGTGTGTAAAGGCTTTTTCTGAGGAGTGGAGTCTGTACGATGTGTGTGTAAAGGCTTTTTCTGAGGAGTGGAGTCTGTACGATGTGTTTGTAAAGGCTTTTCTGAGGCGTGGAGTCTGTACGCTGTGTTTGTAAAGGCTTTTTCTGAGGAGTGGAGTCTGTACGATGTGTTTGTAAAGGCTTTTCTGAGGAGTGGAGTCTGTACGCTGTGTTTGTAAAGGCTTTTCTGAGGCGTGGAGTCTGTACGATGTGTTTGTAAAGGCTTTTCTGAGGAGTGGAGTCTGTACGCTGTGTTTGTAAAGGCTTTTCTGAGGCGTGGAGTCTGTACGCTGTGTTTGTAAAGGCTTTTCTGAGGCGTGGAGTCTGTACGCTGTGTTTGTAAAGGCTTTTCTGAGGCGTGGAGTCTGTACGATGTGTTTGTAAAGGCTTCTCTGAGGCGTGGAGTCTGTACGATGTGTTTGTAAAGGCTTTTCTGAGGAGTGGAGTCTGTACGCTGTGTGTGTAAAGGCTTTTCTGAGGCGTGGAGTCTGTACGATGTGTGTGTAAAGGCTTCTCTGAGGCCTGCAGTCTATATGATGTGTTTGTAAAGGCTTCTCTGAGGAGTGGTCTGTACGATGTGTTTGTAAAGGCTTCTCTGAGGCCTGGAGTCTATATGATGTGTTTGTAAAGGCTTCTCTAAGGAATGGAGTCTGTACGATGGTTGAGATACAGTCAGGTGGGTGATTTTGTGATGTCAAGCTTGCCTTTACAGTCCAGTACACAATGTATGAACTAGGTCTATCAAAGACGCAATCGCCAACGCCAATTTTTCAAATGCATTATTTATCACGTTTGCAGTAAAGTACAGTGAAGATGAGGGGTCCTACATTAACTCGTAAACGTTCGCTTGTCAGTTTAATTGACTGGATTCACAGTCTGTCCTTCACCCCATGACCCCCAACTCCTACACACACACACACACACACACACACACACCCACACACACACACACACACACACACACACACCCACACACACACACACACACACACACACCCACACACACACACACACACACACACACCCACACACACACACCCACACACACACACACACACACACACACACACACACACACACACACACACACACATACACACACACACACACACACACACACACACACACACTCCTCCAGTGTCTCTGTTCATCTGTCTGCCTTGGGTCAGGACCAAACAAGCGCGTCACCATTACGACTATTGATTCCAGACAGTTACCATTGATTTTCCCTCATCTCAGCCTCCCCTGGCTCCTCACGACCTGCCTGAGGGATTCTCCTGCCCGGGTGAAGAACGCTGCCCATCCCATCCAGATAACAACCCCATTCATTTGCATCGTCAGGTGGCTGTGCGGTGAGGGAGTCGGGCTAGTAATCTGAAGGTTGCCAGTTCAATTCCCGGCTGTGCCAAAAGACGTTGTGTCCTTGGGCAAGGCGCTTCATGCTACTTGCCCCTGGGGAATGTCCCTGTACTTACTGTAAGTCGCTCTGGATAAGAGCGTCTGCTAAATGACTAAATGTAAATGCATCGTTCCTTTAACAAATCTCTCTGTCCGTCTCCGGGCAGGGAGCCGTGCTCCTGGTTAGGGTTCCTCGTCTAGTCCCCGGCGTGTCGACAGCAGCCCTGCTCGACCGCAGCTGTGGAGATAAGGTCTGCGATACGAGTGGTGATAAAGCAAGTGTTAAGAGGGATCACAGAGAAGGCTCCCTGGAGCCCCCCCCCGGCCCTCTCCCCCTAACCCTCCCTCACCCCCGTCTCCCTCCCACGCCCCTCCCTCAGTTGAGGAGCTGTAATGGCGATCTCTGGTCACTAAGTTCCAATGGTTCTACAGCAGGTTCATGTGGATTTTAAAAACTAGCCTTGCCTCTTTTTTTTGTTGTTGCTGTTTTGCTGGGGTTTTTCCAATCTAATTACCAAAGCCCAATATTTCTTTACAACTGACGTCAAACCATTTCACAACAACCGTTCACCCCAAATCTTTTGAAATTCAGAAGCTGTCCATGAAGGGGAGTCAGGTGGCTGAGCGGTGAGGGAATCGGGCTAGTAATCCGAAGGTTGCCAGTTCGATTCCCGGTCATGCCAAATGATGTTGTGTCCTTGGGCAAGGCACTTCACCCTACTGGCCTCGGGGGAATGTCCCTGTACTTACTGTAAGTCGCTCTGGATAAGAGCGTCTGCTAAATGACTAAATGTAATGTAATGTAAAATGTATGAAAGAAATTGAAGGGTGATTACCTAAACGCACAGCCTTCTTAAGGCCTTTAAAAGGATTTTCGTCTACCATCCAAAATGTTCTATTTACCTGTGTGACCACGTCTGAGAAGGGTTGGTTCTTTTGTGCAGAGTAATCCTCAAAAAGGATTAGAATGATGACAAGAACGAGGTTAGTCTATTGTTCGCCTTCGTTTTCATCAGAAATGGATTTCAGAAAGAGACTCAACGTTCTCCAACAGATCCATTATGTTCTCAAGGATTATCAGTGGGTGTCTGGATGTGCGAACTGTGTATCATGCGTTTCCAGTACTATCTAACAGAGACGGGAACATTAGTCAATGTCGTGGTGAAGTTCAGATTGTTTCCATTTTAATATCACACATCATCGTGGGTTAAGTTTACGTAAGCGAATTCGTTGATTGTGTTTACCTTGTACAGTATGTGGCAGTCCTGAGTCAGTCATCAACAACCATTATTCATTTGGGGGGCTAACGTATTTAGGGTTACCATTATCTTGTTTGGGTTTATTGATATAGCCTATCACTTTAAAGTTTAACGTAGCTTATGTGTTACAGAACAACTTTTTGTGCCCCGGACTTCGGTTAATGATTGTATTATCTGTCTGTTGAGAAGGATTTACCATGGATTAAAAAACGAATTATATTCTCATTGTACATTTGATCCACATGAATTGTGTAAAGACGACTTTGTAGCTCATACATTGAAAGAGAGAGAGAGAATGGGGGGGTTTGTATCTTTCGGCTTTTAATTTTATTTTTCTCCCTCCGAACAAAAATTCTGTGTCCTCCGGTTGACCAAGAGTGGAAACTGACTCGCGAAAAGACAAGCGAACGTTTTTTTCTTCTCGTTGTCTGGTTTACTTGCCATTTTCAAACTTTTGCCATTTGGAGATCGTTACACGCCCGCAACGCTGGACGGCTCGACACGCCACAGGCTTGTTTTCAGTGTTTAAACTGAGTCTGATGAGAACTTTCAGTCTGTCCAACTCATTAGTTTGGTCCTTGGACTGTACACATTGGTAGTCTACATTACTCACAGCCCTCCTCCAGGCTTCCAAAACTAGGTCGTTTGTTTCTCATTTAACTCACATAAATCACTCGGAAGAAACAAAAATTCAAAGCGGAACGCCCGCGACAGTTGGGAGTGCTCGTCCAAAATCGGTTGTTCTGTTCGAAATGCAATTCAAATGTTGGATTCATTATCATGAATGACACTGAAATAAGAGAAGGCTTTTCTGATCTGATGTGAAAAACTGGAGTTGGCCGATGGCCTCCAGACAGATTTGCTTAAACAATAAAGTCAAAGTGAAGCCACCAACTGAGAAACACACAGCCTCCAACAGTCAGACTGATGAGTTATGTGAGAATAATTTATTTTTATTTCTCCCAGGCAGAACTCCAACGGCCAGGGCGAAAAGGCAGATTTGCCTAATTGTGTTCATCTTTATCAACCAGACATTGTAAAATCTAGTTGCATTGAAGTAGGCTGTCTAACCATTGCATGGTTCTGTCTCTCTGTGTGGTTCCAGGTTGGCCTGGCCCCATCTCTCCTCTCTCTAACCTGTCTCTCTCTCTAACCTGTCTCTCCTCTCTCTAACCTGTCTCTTCTCTCTAACCTGTCTCTCTTTTCTCTATAACCTGTCTCTCCTCTCTCTAACCTGTCTCTCTTCTCTCTAACCTGTCTCTCCTCTCTCTAACCTGTCTCTCTTCTCTCTAACCTGTCTCTCTTCTCTCTAACCTGTCTCTCCTCTTTCTAACCTGTCTCTCCTCTATCTAACCTGTCTCTCCTCTCTCTAACCTGTCTCTTTCCTCTCTATAACCTGTCTCTCCTCTCTCTAACCTGTCTCTCCTCTCTCTAACCTGTCTCTCCTCTCTCTAGCCTGTCTCTCTCCTCTCTCTAACCTGTCTCTCCTCTCTCTAACCTGTCTCTCTCCTCTCTAACCTGTCTCTCTCTTCTCTCTAACCTGTCTCTCCTCTCTCTAACCTGTCTCTCTCCTCTCTAACCTGTCTCTTTCCTCTCTCTAACCTGTCTCTCCTCTCTAACCTGTCTCTCTCCTCTCTCTAACCTGTCTCTCTCCTCTCTCTAACCTGTCTCTCCTCTCTCTAACCTGTCTCTCTTCTCTCTAACCTGTCTCTCCTCTCTCTAACCTGTCTCTCTCTCCTCTCTAACCTGTCTCTTTCCTCTCTCTAACCTGTCTCTCCTCTCTCTAACCTGTCTCTCCTCTCTCTAACCTGTCTCTCTCCTCTCTAACCTGTCTCTTTCCTCTCTCTAACCTGTCTCTCCTCTCTCTAACCTGTCTCTCCTCTCTCTAACCTGTCTCTCTCCTCTCTAACCTGTCTCTTTCCTCTCTCTAACCTGTCTCTCCTCTCTCTAACCTCTCTCCTCTCTCTAACCCGTCTCTCTCCTATCTAACCCGTCTCTCTTCTGTCTAACCTGTCTCTCCTCTCTCTAACCTGTCTTTCTCCTCTCTCTAACCTGTCTCTCTTCTCTCTAACCTGTCTCTCCTCTCTGACCTGTCTCTCCTCTCTGACCTGTCTCTCCTCCCTGGGTAGACCCAGGTCTCCAGATGCAGCGGTGAGCAGGGGCAGCCACGCGTGAGGAGGGACGTGTGGGGCTGGGGCACGGCAGACAGGGCGCACTCCTCCCTGACTCAGCGCCGGGCAGGGCGGTGGGCTGTCAAAGCCCATCACTGTCACACACTCCCGCGATCAATACCAGCAAGACCCCTGACACAGGAAGTCAGCACACACTCTATATGAGAGAGAGAGAGAGAGAGAGAGAGGAGGGATGGAGAGAGAGGAGGGATGAAGAGAGGAAGAGAGGGAGACAGAAAGAGAGAAAGAAGGAGGTAGATAGAAAGAAAGAGAGAAAGAAGAAAGAGGAGGGAGGGAGGAGTGAGATACAGAGAAATGAAAAAAGCAACTCCAGAAATAGATGAGGTGAAAACAGAAAGATGAGAGACCCTTCCCCCCTCAGACCCTCCTCCTTAGTTCTTCAACCATTATTTTCTTTGATGTTTCCAGTGTTTACATTTACATTTAGTCATTTAGCAGACGCTCTTATCCAGAACGACTTACAGTAAGTACAGGGACATTCTCCCCGAGGCAAGTAGGGTGAAGTGCCTTGCCCAAGGACACAGCGTCATTTGGCACGGCACCCTAACCCTGGACCACTTCTCATCCTGTCACTGTGGTCTTCACAGGGATGGAGGTGTTGGAGTGACCGCTCTTCTACAGACATGGACTGGTTTGTTTTCATCAGCTGGACACGAGTCCTCCCTCTCCACGCCTCCGCCGGCGCTCCACAAACGCTACGTCCGAACACGCCGGTGGCTGTTGAAGCGGGAGGACCGAGCCGGCCTCCGTGAACAGTAAGAATGGCTGTTAGCTGTTGCAACAGCAAGCGCCTACATTCTTGAAGTCCCCCCCCCCCCAATCCCAGCTGTCAGACACTTTGTTTATGAGCTGGACTGAATCCACTTCTCCTTTTAGTTTTTTTTTTCAGGTTCTCCTACTGTATGCTCTGACGTCTTGCTGAGGGGACGGAGAGATCAGGAAGTAGGAATGTGTCCCGGGTTCACAACGCCGACTTGGCTGAAGCGAAAGAGCGCTGAAAACACTCCATGTTCCGAGGACAACGCTCACAATCTGATGACTGAAAGCATCGTTTTCACATGGACAACGTTCATAAGTCATACTGGATCAGACGTATGGATGCTAGGAACTATGATATCATTCACTAACCTAAACTGTGTGGCGGGTAAGATAACGTGACAGTAGTTAGGATGTTTTGAACACAACCCACGCAGCCTCAACCAGAGATAAAGGAGTATTGCATCTGCAAGATTCTCTATTCACACGGTGGAGCGCACTCTGTCAAACGGTGGTTACTCATGATGAATGTGGCTCTGCCAGGTATCCAGCACTTTCATCAACAAGGACAAGGCCACACACACACACACACTCAGACACACAGACTTTCACACACACACACACACACACACTCACACACACTCACACACTTCATTATCCTGCTTCGTTATCCGGAATTCAAACCAACAATTGCCTAACCACAAAGAGTTTGTGGTTAGGCAAAAATGATTCAGCACATTAACAAGAAACCCGGCCGTGACAAATTATGTTGTGTCCTTGGGCAAGGCACTTCACCCTACTTGCCTCGGGGAGAATGTCCCTGTACTTACTGTAAGTCGCTCTGGATAAGAGCGTCTGCTAAAATGAATAAATGTAAAAACAAAACTCTGTCTTTGCTGCTGTGACTGAGTTTTCTCTGGCCGGTCTCCCTCCCGGCTCCTCGCTGATCTCTTCCTCCACAGCCCTCGTTCAAAAGAATGAAGCGTCCCTCGACGGGGATCAATCTGTTGAGAGCTCCTCGTTCTCCATGTTAGGAAATCCTGGCTTTCTTCCACTCCAAAGCAATCGGGAGACTTAGTGGCACGAACGGACTCGCGAAACAGGACTTTCTCATGGCACTGCCATCGGTCGGGACAATCGGGTCGCAACCAACGATTTGTTTTCAGTTTGTTTGTCTTGGGGGTTTATTTTTCACGACGGTTTGTTTCATGTTTTAGTTTCGCAGGAGTGTATTCAAAACCAGGATGTCAAACCCATGCCCGTTCATGTGAACATTTGGCAAACTGAGGTTAAAGTCCTGTTCCGGGGATTAAACAAGGTAATAATATTCAAGTGGTTCAAAGAGGAAAAAACTATTTATTGGATAGTTTCTGAAATAAAAGGCAAAACCAAAAAGTCTAGAAATTGCTTTTTTGCAGGCCTTCTGGAGATCAGGTCCAATACCTCATGCTGTAGGGAAAAAAATTGTAGGAAAAAATCAATTCAGCACAAAATCATCAATTTGCAAAAGCACTCAAACGCCTATAGAGCAGTAGATACTGTATGCTGTATAATATTTCAATCCACAAACGATGCAATTAACTAAATCACCTTGTCTGGGAGATGTAATGAGATAGGAGGGAAGGATGGCTTGGCTATAGCTAGCACTGTCACAGTGACCCTGACACACACACACACACACCCACACCCACACGCACACACACACACACCCACACACATGCACACACACACGCACACACACACGCACAGACACACACACACACACACACACACACACACACAGTAGACAAATGATCCACTTAATACCCAGCTGATACAGAAAAACCCATAAAATAACAGCCAGTGACAAATTAGTCTGAGTGACGCATTACAGTCTCTGTGCCCTGAAGGGAACAGATGACAGACCCAACATTGCCGCCAGAAGACACAAGGCAGAACAGACCAACCGGGTTTGCGCCTTCAAGGAGAAGCCAAACCCCAATGCCACGCGACTTAATTGAGAACGATCAATCAGTTCGTCAACACCATCCCTCTACACGCACACACACTAAAAAGATAAAGTAAAAAAGTGTGATACATATTCATACTGGTTATGATTCCTGCCAGCGCATTTATAGCCGGCAATTTGTCATGTGTTCAGATCTTGTATGGCGGGCTGTCATATAGAAAGTGAAATTTATATGACATAAGGCCATGGTCGTGTAGGAGCTAATCTGATATCCTGACAGCTCAAGGTTCGGAATGGAAGGCCAATGGGTTCCTCTCCTAACGTTCCTCCTTATAGACTTTTTATACTTTCTGATGGTTATAAATTATAACGGACTCCTTGTTTCAACAAGTTCACACCAGCTATATCACATCAGGCATTTCACAAGGACTGCTAAAATGACAACGCCGCGAAACTCATCACCATCCTAACTCTCGTTGACGGCGGCGTTTAGAAATGTAGCCTTCTTGTGGTTCACCAGAAGAAGCCGGTGTGCGCCAGGCAACCATCTGCCGAAGAGACCATGCTCTTGTGAGGCTGGTCCCATGCACTCAAACCTCAAGGACAAATATGTTTGTAATGTTCCCACATGGAATCCTGCTGTTGATCCAGCTTAGTATATGTAATTGAAATGTAAAAATGGCATCTGTTGCCATGGCACCACAGCCTAAAGAGGCAAGGCTTGATCGAGCACCAAACCAAAACACTATTACTAGTGCAGCTTCCAAACCAGAGTGTTTCTGAGCAGGAACGTTTTTCCATACGCTGTTGGCTGCAGTTCCCCTGAAGGGGCTTGCACACTGCCCCAACACGTACCATTATCCTTCTGCTGTTGAGTGCTGCGTTCAGAATGCCAAAAAACAAGCGTACGGCTAAGGCAAGCACACACTGATCCGTAAATGACCAACGCTGCAGAGTAAGTACGAACAGAGCTAGCTGGTATAGCTAGCTAATCAAAAACAGAGAATGATAGACATTTCTTCCACTAAGTGCTTTACATTGTGTCACTCTGTGAGTGATGTTTATAAACAAACCCAGACGTACACTGCCCATGTCCTGACCTTCAGTCTGTCCACAAGGTCACCACCCATTCACACCAGCTCTGGGTAAATATTTCCTGCCTGATTCAGCGGAGGCCAGAGTATGGTTGTACTGGGTGGGACAAAGAGGGAGAACAAGAGAGAGGGAGCGAGAAAGTGAAAGGTAGAGAAAAAGAGAAAACGAGTGAGAGAGGGAGAGAGAGAGAGAGAGAGAGAGAGAGAGAGAGAGAGGGAGGGAGGGAGGGAGGGAGAGAGAGAAGAGAGAGAGAGGGAGGGATGGAGGGAGGGAGGGAGAGATATATATACATATATATATATATAGAGAGAGAGAGAGAGAGGGAGAGAGGGAGAGAGGGAGAGAGGGAGAGAGGGAGAGAGGGAGAGAGGGAGAGAGGGAGAGAGGGAGAGAGAGAGAGAGAGAGGGAGAGAGAGAGAGAGAGAGAGAGAGAGAGAGAGAGAGAGAGAGAGAGAGAGAGAGAGAGAGAGAGAGAGGGAGAGAGAGAGAGAGAGGGAGAGAGAGAGAGAGAGTATAGACAAAAGAACTGCTGACTGAAGAGTGTGAGTCAGACTCGAGTCTTGGCCTCTCCTGCGTCTGTCTGGAGGAGACAGGGTGTGTGTTGGATCGGTTCTGGGTGTGTGTGGGGGCTGGTTCTGGGGGGGTGTGGGGGCTGGTTCTGGGGGGGTGTGGGGGCTGGTTCTGGGGGGGGCTGGTTCTGGGGGGGTGTGGGGGCTGGTTCTGGGGGGGTGTGGGGGCTGGTTCTGGGGGGGGCTGGTTCTGGGGGGGTGTGGGGGCTGGTTCTGGGGGGGGCTGGTTCTGGGGGGGTGTGGGGGCTGGTTCTGGGGGGGGCTGGTTCTGGGGGAGTGTGGGGGCTGGTTCTGGGGGGGGCTGGTTCTGGGGGAGTGTGGGGGCTGGTTCTGGGGGGTGTGGGGGCTGGTTCTGGGGGGGGCTGGTTCTGGGGGGTGTGGGGGCTGGTTCTGGGGGGGGCTGATTCTGGGGGGTGTGGGGGCTGGTTCTGGGGGGGGCTGGTTCTGGGGGGGTGTGGGGGCTGGTTCTGGGGGGGGCTGGTTCTGGGGGGGTGTGGGGGCTGGTTCTGGGGGAGTGTGGGGGCTGGTTCTGGGGGGGCTGGTTCTGGGGGGGTGTGGGGGCTGGTTCTGGGGGGGTGTGGGGGCTGGTTCTGGGGGGGCTGGTTCTGGGGGGGTGTGGGGGCTGGTTCTGGGGGAGTGTGGGGGCTGGTTCTGGGGGGGCTGGTTCTGGGGGGTGTGGGGGCTGGTTCTGGGGGGGTGTGGGGGCTGGTTCTGGGGGGGGCTGGTTCTGGGGGAGTGTGGGGGCTGGTTCTGGGGGGGGCTGCTTTAATCAAAGCCTCCGGCCCACGGGGGAACCTGACCGCTGTTCCAGGCCCCTGTTTGACTCCATGTGCAGCAGGGAGAGAGGAATGGAGGGGGGAGGGAGGGGAGGGAGGGAGTGAGGGGGGGCTCAGGGGGACATTTGAGACTGTTTAAACAAATCAGCGAAGAATATCACTCACGGTGGGACCCTGTGGGAGCCCCCCTGCCGAGGCGTTCGTCTCCTCGCGACACCTCTGTCACTGCTAACGGAACAGGAACGATAATAAATGACGAATCACAAACTCCGGAGCGAAAGGTAGCCGCGTTTTCTTCTCACGCGGTTCCCGTGGAGACGGCTG